>NW_027455160.1:0-43838 GCF_040206685.1 Ascaphus truei
TACGCCTGCGTGTACAGTTATTATAACCAGGATTCTGTATTACAGGCGCTGGCGTACGCCTGCGTGTACAGTTATTATAACCAGGATTCTGTATTACAGGCGCTGGCGTACGCCTGCGTGTACAGTTATTATAACCAGGATTCTGTATTACAGGCGCTGGCGTACGCCTGCGTGTACAGTTATTATAATCAGGATTCTGTATTACAGGCGCTGGCGTACGCCTGCGTGTACAGTTATTATAATCAGGATTCTGTATTACAGGCGCTGGCGTACGCCTGCGTGTACAGTTATTATAATCAGGATTCTGTATTACAGGCGCTGGCGTACGCCTGCGTGTACAGTTATTATAACCAGGATTCTGTATTACAGGCGCTGGCGTACGCCTGCGTGTACAGTTATTATAACCAGGATTCTGTATTACAGGCGCTGGCGTACGCCTGCGTGTACAGTTATTATAACCAGGATTCTGTATTACAGGCGCTGGCGTACGCCTGCGTGTACAGTTATTATAACCAGGATTCTGTATTACAGGCGCTGGCGTACGCCTGCGTGTACAGTTATTATAACCAGGATTCTGTATTACAGGCGCTGGCGTACGCCTGCGTGTACAGTTATTATAATCAGGATTCTGTATTACAGGCGCTGGCGTACGCCTGCGTGTACAGTTATTATAACCAGGATTCTGTATTACAGGCGCTGGCGTACGCCTGCGTGTACAGTTATTATAATCAGGATTCTGTATTACAGGCGCTGGCGTACGCCTGCGTGTACAGTTATTATAATCAGGATTCTGTATTACAGGCGCTGGCGTACGCCTGCGTGTACAGTTATTATAATCCAGGATTCTGTATTACAGGCGCTGGCGTACGCCTGCGTGTACAGTTATTATAACCAGGATTCTGTATTACAGGCGCTGGCGTACGCCTGCGTGTACAGTTATTATAACCAGGATTCTGTATTACAGGCGCTGGCGTACGCCTGCGTGTACAGTTATTATAACCAGGATTCTGTATTACAGGCGCTGGCGTACGCCTGCGTGTACAGTTATTATAACCAGGATTCTGTATTACAGGCGCTGGCGTACGCCTGCGTGTACAGTTATTATAATCAGGATTCTGTATTACAGGCGCTGGCGTACGCCTGCGTGTACAGTTATTATAACCAGGATTCTGTATTACAGGCGCTGGCGTACGCCTGCGTGTACAGTTATTATAACCAGGATTCTGTATTACAGGCGCTGGCGTACGCCTGCGTGTACAGTTATTATAACCAGGATTCTGTATTACAGGCGCTGGCGTACGCCTGCGTGTACAGTTATTATAACCAGGATTCTGTATTACAGGCGCTGGCGTACGCCTGCGTGTACAGTTATTATAACCAGGATTCTGTATTACAGGCGCTGGCGTACGCCTGCGTGTACAGTTATTATAACCAGGATTCTGTATTACAGGCGCTGGCGTACGCCTGCGTGTACAGTTATTATAACCAGGATTCTGTATTACAGGCGCTGGCGTACGCCTGCGTGTACAGTTATTATAACCAGGATTCTGTATTACAGGCGCTGGCGTACGCCTGCGTGTACAGTTATTATAACCAGGATTCTGTATTACAGGCGCTGGCGTACGCCTGCGTGTACAGTTATTATAACCAGGATTCTGTATTACAGGCGCTGGCGTACGCCTGCGTGTACAGTTATTATAATCAGGATTCTGTATTACAGGCGCTGGCGTACGCCTGCGTGTACAGTTATTATAACCAGGATTCTGTATTACAGGCGCTGGCGTACGCCTGCGTGTACAGTTATTATAATCAGGATTCTGTATTACAGGCGCTGGCGTACGCCTGCGTGTACAGTTATTATAATCAGGATTCTGTATTACAGGCGCTGGCGTACGCCTGCGTGTACAGTTATTATAACCAGGATTCTGTATTACAGGCGCTGGCGTACGCCTGCGTGTACAGTTATTATAACCAGGATTCTGTATTACAGGCGCTGGCGTACGCCTGCGTGTACAGTTATTATAACCAGGATTCTGTATTACAGGCGCTGGCGTACGCCTGCGTGTACAGTTATTATAATCAGGATTCTGTATTACAGGCGCTGGCGTACGCCTGCGTGTACAGTTATTATAACCAGGATTCTGTATTACAGGCGCTGGCGTACGCCTGCGTGTACAGTTATTATAACCAGGATCTGTATTACAGGCGCTGGCGTACGCCTGCGTGTACAGTTATTATAACCAGGATTCTGTATTACAGGCGCTGGCGTACGCCTGCGTGTACAGTTATTATAACCAGGATTCTGTATTACAGGCGCTGGCGTACGCCTGCGTGTACAGTTATTATAACCAGGATTCTGTATTACAGGCGCTGGCGTACGCCTGCGTGTACAGTTATTATAATCAGGATTCTGTATTACAGGCGCTGGCGTACGCCTGCGTGTACAGTTATTATAATCAGGATTCTGTATTACAGGCGCTGGCGTACGCCTGCGTGTACAGTTATTATAACCAGGATTCTGTATTACAGGCGCTGGCGTACGCCTGCGTGTACAGTTATTATAACCAGGATTCTGTATTACAGGCGCTGGCGTACGCCTGCGTGTACAGTTATTATAACCAGGATTCTGTATTACAGGCGCTGGCGTACGCCTGCGTGTACAGTTATTATAATCAGGATTCTGTATTACAGGCGCTGGCGTACGCCTGCGTGTACAGTTATTATAACCAGGATTCTGTATTACAGGCGCTGGCGTACGCCTGCGTGTACAGTTATTATAACCAGGATTCTGTATTACAGGCGCTGGCGTACGCCTGCGTGTACAGTTATTATAATCAGGATTCTGTATTACAGGCGCTGGCGTACGCCTGCGTGTACAGTTATTATAACCAGGATTCTGTATTACAGGCGCTGGCGTACGCCTGCGTGTACAGTTATTATAACCAGGATTCTGTATTACAGGCGCTGGCGTACGCCTGCGTGTACAGTTATTATAACCAGGATTCTGTATTACAGGCGCTGGCGTACGCCTGCGTGTACAGTTATTATAACCAGGATTCTGTATTACAGGCGCTGGCGTACGCCTGCGTGTACAGTTATTATAACCAGGATTCTGTATTACAGGCGCTGGCGTACGCCTGCGTGTACAGTTATTATAACCAGGATTCTGTATTACAGGCGCTGGCGTACGCCTGCGTGTACAGTTATTATAATCAGGATTCTGTATTACAGGCGCTGGCGTACGCCTGCGTGTACAGTTATTATAACCAGGATTCTGTATTACAGGCGCTGGCGTACGCCTGCGTGTACAGTTATTATAACCAGGATTCTGTATTACAGGCGCTGGCGTACGCCTGCGTGTACAGTTATTATAACCAGGATTCTGTATTACAGGCGCTGGCGTACGCCTGCGTGTACAGTTATTATAACCAGGATTCTGTATTACAGGCGCTGGCGTACGCCTGCGTGTACAGTTATTATAACCAGGATTCTGTATTACAGGCGCTGGCGTACGCCTGCGTGTACAGTTATTATAATCAGGATTCTGTATTACAGGCGCTGGCGTACGCCTGCGTGTACAGTTATTATAACCAGGATTCTGTATTACAGGCGCTGGCGTACGCCTGCGTGTACAGTTATTATAACCAGGATTCTGTATTACAGGCGCTGGCGTACGCCTGCGTGTACAGTTATTATAACCAGGATTCTGTATTACAGGCGCTGGCGTACGCCTGCGTGTACAGTTATTATAACCAGGATTCTGTATTACAGGCGCTGGCGTACGCCTGCGTGTACAGTTATTATAACCAGGATTCTGTATTACAGGCGCTGGCGTACGCCTGCGTGTACAGTTATTATAACCAGGATTCTGTATTACAGGCGCTGGCGTACGCCTGCGTGTACAGTTATTATAACCAGGATTCTGTATTACAGGCGCTGGCGTACGCCTGCGTGTACAGTTATTATAACCAGGATTCTGTATTACAGGCGCTGGCGTACGCCTGCGTGTACAGTTATTATAATCAGGATTCTGTATTACAGGCGCTGGCGTACGCCTGCGTGTACAGTTATTATAATCAGGATTCTGTATTACAGGCGCTGGCGTACGCCTGCGTGTACAGTTATTATAACCAGGATTCTGTATTACAGGCGCTGGCGTACGCCTGCGTGTACAGTTATTATAACCAGGATTCTGTATTACAGGCGCTGGCGTACGCCTGCGTGTACAGTTATTATAATCAGGATTCTGTATTACAGGCGCTGGCGTACGCCTGCGTGTACAGTTATTATAACCAGGATTCTGTATTACAGGCGCTGGCGTACGCCTGCGTGTACAGTTATTATAACCAGGATTCTGTATTACAGGCGCTGGCGTACGCCTGCGTGTACAGTTATTATAATCAGGATTCTGTATTACAGGCGCTGGCGTACGCCTGCGTGTACAGTTATTATAACCAGGATTCTGTATTACAGGCGCTGGCGTACGCCTGCGTGTACAGTTATTATAACCAGGATTCTGTATTACAGGCGCTGGCGTACGCCTGCGTGTACAGTTATTATAACCAGGATTCTGTATTACAGGCGCTGGCGTACGCCTGCGTGTACAGTTATTATAACCAGGATTCTGTATTACAGGCGCTGGCGTACGCCTGCGTGTACAGTTATTATAACCAGGATTCTGTATTACAGGCGCTGGCGTACGCCTGCGTGTACAGTTATTATAACCAGGATTCTGTATTACAGGCGCTGGCGTACGCCTGCGTGTACAGTTATTATAACCAGGATTCTGTATTACAGGCGCTGGCGTACGCCTGCGTGTACAGTTATTATAACCAGGATTCTGTATTACAGGCGCTGGCGTACGCCTGCGTGTACAGTTATTATAACCAGGATTCTGTATTACAGGCGCTGGCGTACGCCTGCGTGTACAGTTATTATAATCAGGATTCTGTATTACAGGCGCTGCGTACGCCTGCGTGTACAGTTATTATAACCAGGATTCTGTATTACAGGCGCTGGCGTACGCCTGCGTGTACAGTTATTATAACCAGGATTCTGTATTACAGGCGCTGGCGTACGCCTGCGTGTACAGTTATTATAACCAGGATTCTGTATTACAGGCGCTGGCGTACGCCTGCGTGTACAGTTATTATAATCAGGATTCTGTATTACAGGCGCTGGCGTACGCCTGCGTGTACAGTTATTATAACCAGGATTCTGTATTACAGGCGCTGGCGTACGCCTGCGTGTACAGTTATTATAATCAGGATTCTGTATTACAGGCGCTGGCGTACGCCTGCGTGTACAGTTATTATAATCAGGATTCTGTATTACAGGCGCTGGCGTACGCCTGCGTGTACAGTTATTATAATCAGGATTCTGTATTACAGGCGCTGGCGTACGCCTGCGTGTACAGTTATTATAACCAGGATTCTGTATTACAGGCGCTGGCGTACGCCTGCGTGTACAGTTATTATAATCAGGATTCTGTATTACAGGCGCTGGCGTACGCCTGCGTGTACAGTTATTATAACCAGGATTCTGTATTACAGGCGCTGGCGTACGCCTGCGTGTACAGTTATTATAACCAGGATTCTGTATTACAGGCGCTGGCGTACGCCTGCGTGTACAGTTATTATAATCAGGATTCTGTATTACAGGCGCTGGCGTACGCCTGCGTGTACAGTTATTATAACCAGGATTCTGTATTACAGGCGCTGGCGTACGCCTGCGTGTACAGTTATTATAATCAGGATTCTGTATTACAGGCGCTGGCGTACGCCTGCGTGTACAGTTATTATAATCAGGATTCTGTATTACAGGCGCTGGCGTACGCCTGCGTGTACAGTTATTATAATCAGGATTCTGTATTACAGGCGCTGGCGTACGCCTGCGTGTACAGTTATTATAATCAGGATTCTGTATTACAGGCGCTGGCGTACGCCTGCGTGTACAGTTATTATAACCAGGATTCTGTATTACAGGCGCTGGCGTACGCCTGCGTGTACAGTTATTATAATCAGGATTCTGTATTACAGGCGCTGGCGTACGCCTGCGTGTACAGTTATTATAACCAGGATTCTGTATTACAGGCGCTGGCGTACGCCTGCGTGTACAGTTATTATAATCAGGATTCTGTATTACAGGCGCTGGCGTACGCCTGCGTGTACAGTTATTATAATCAGGATTCTGTATTACAGGCGCTGGCGTACGCCTGCGTGTACAGTTATTATAATCAGGATTCTGTATTACAGGCGCTGGCGTACGCCTGCGTGTACAGTTATTATAATCAGGATTCTGTATTACAGGCGCTGGCGTACGCCTGCGTGTACAGTTATTATAATCAGGATTCTGTATTACAGGCGCTGGCGTACGCCTGCGTGTACAGTTATTATAATCAGGATTCTGTATTACAGGCGCTGGCGTACGCCTGCGTGTACAGTTATTATAACCAGGATTCTGTATTACAGGCGCTGGCGTACGCCTGCGTGTACAGTTATTATAATCAGGATTCTGTATTACAGGCGCTGGCGTACGCCTGCGTGTACAGTTATTATAATCAGGATTCTGTATTACAGGCGCTGGCGTACGCCTGCGTGTACAGTTATTATAATCAGGATTCTGTATTACAGGCGCTGGCGTACGCCTGCGTGTACAGTTATTATAATCAGGATTCTGTATTACAGGCGCTGGCGTACGCCTGCGTGTACAGTTATTATAACCAGGATTCTGTATTACAGGCGCTGGCGTACGCCTGCGTGTACAGTTATTATAACCAGGATTCTGTATTACAGGCGCTGGCGTACGCCTGCGTGTACAGTTATTATAACCAGGATTCTGTATTACAGGCGCTGGCGTACGCCTGCGTGTACAGTTATTATAATCAGGATTCTGTATTACAGGCGCTGGCGTACGCCTGCGTGTACAGTTATTATAACCAGGATTCTGTATTACAGGCGCTGGCGTACGCCTGCGTGTACAGTTATTATAATCAGGATTCTGTATTACAGGCGCTGGCGTACGCCTGCGTGTACAGTTATTATAATCAGGATTCTGTATTACAGGCGCTGGCGTACGCCTGCGTGTACAGTTATTATAATCAGGATTCTGTATTACAGGCGCTGGCGTACGCCTGCGTGTACAGTTATTATAACCAGGATTCTGTATTACAGGCGCTGGCGTACGCCTGCGTGTACAGTTATTATAATCAGGTATCTGTATTACAGGCGCTGGCGTACGCCTGCGTGTACAGTTATTATAACCAGGATTCTGTATTACAGGCGCTGGCGTACGCCTGCGTGTACAGTTATTATAACCAGGATTCTGTATTACAGGCGCTGGCGTACGCCTGCGTGTACAGTTATTATAATCAGGATTCTGTATTACAGGCGCTGGCGTACGCCTGCGTGTACAGTTATTATAATCAGGATTCTGTATTACAGGCGCTGGCGTACGCCTGCGTGTACAGTTATTATAACCAGGATTCTGTATTACAGGCGCTGGCGTACGCCTGCGTGTACAGTTATTATAACCAGGATTCTGTATTACAGGCGCTGGCGTACGCCTGCGTGTACAGTTATTATAACCAGGATTCTGTATTACAGGCGCTGGCGTACGCCTGCGTGTACAGTTATTATAACCAGGATTCTGTATTACAGGCGCTGGCGTACGCCTGCGTGTACAGTTATTATAATCAGGTAACTGTATTACAGGCGCTGGCGTACGCCTGCGTGTACAGTTATTATAATCAGGATTCTGTATTACAGGCGCTGCGTACGCCTGCGTGTACAGTTATTATAACCAGGATTCTGTATTACAGGCGCTGGCGTACGCCTGCGTGTACAGTTATTATAATCAGGTAACTGTATTACAGGCGCTGCGTACGCCTGCGTGTACAGTTATTATAACCAGGATTCTGTATTACAGGCGCTGGCGTACGCCTGCGTGTACAGTTATTATAACCAGGATTCTGTATTACAGGCGCTGGCGTACGCCTGCGTGTACAGTTATTATAATCAGGATTCTGTATTACAGGCGCTGGCGTACGCCTGCGTGTACAGTTATTATAATCAGGATTCTGTATTACAGGCGCTGGCGTACGCCTGCGTGTACAGTTATTATAATCAGGATTCTGTATTACAGGCGCTGGCGTACGCCTGCGTGTACAGTTATTATAATCAGGATTCTGTATTACAGGCGCTGGCGTACGCCTGCGTGTACAGTTATTATAATCAGGATTCTGTATTACAGGCGCTGGCGTACGCCTGCGTGTACAGTTATTATAACCAGGATTCTGTATTACAGGCGCTGGCGTACGCCTGCGTGTACAGTTATTATAATCAGGATTCTGTATTACAGGCGCTGGCGTACGCCTGCGTGTACAGTTATTATAATCAGGATTCTGTATTACAGGCGCTGGCGTACGCCTGCGTGTACAGTTATTATAATCAGGATTCTGTATTACAGGCGCTGGCGTACGCCTGTGTGTACAGTTATTATAACCAGGATTCTGTATTACAGGCGCTGGCGTACGCCTGCGTGTACAGTTATTATAATCAGGATTCTGTATTACAGGCGCTGCGTACGCCTGCGTGTACAGTTATTATAATCAGGATTCTGTATTACAGGCGCTGGCGTACGCCTGCGTGTACAGTTATTATAATCAGGATTCTGTATTACAGGCGCTGGCGTACGCCTGCGTGTACAGTTATTATAACCAGGATTCTGTATTACAGGCGCTGCGTACGCCTGCGTGTACAGTTATTATAACCAGGATTCTGTATTACAGGCGCTGGCGTACGCCTGCGTGTACAGTTATTATAACCAGGATTCTGTATTACAGGCGCTGGCGTACGCCTGCGTGTACAGTTATTATAACCAGGATTCTGTATTACAGGCGCTGGCGTACGCCTGCGTGTACAGTTATTATAACCAGGATTCTGTATTACAGGCGCTGGCGTACGCCTGCGTGTACAGTTATTATAATCAGGATTCTGTATTACAGGCGCTGGCGTACGCCTGCGTGTACAGTTATTATAATCAGGATTCTGTATTACAGGCGCTGGCGTACGCCTGCGTGTACAGTTATTATAACCAGGATTCTGTATTACAGGCGCTGGCGTACGCCTGCGTGTACAGTTATTATAATCAGGATTCTGAGCGTCTCGATGTGTTGGAATCTCAGACCGAGAACCTGGAGCTTCACGTCAGCGCTCTGCAGATCCTGCTGGGTAAGAGACTGTCATCTGTGCGCGCGCGGGGAGGTGCGTGTCATCTGTGTGCGCGTCATCTGTGCGCGCGCGCGGGGAGGTGCGGGTCATCTGCGCGCGGGGAGGTGCGTGTCCTCTGTGCGCGCGCGCATGCGCGCGCGGGGAGGTGCGTGTCCTCTGTGTGCGCGCGAGGGGAGGTGCGTGTCATCTGTGTGCGCGCGGGGGGAGGTGCGTGTCCTCTGTGTGCGCGCGCGGGGAGGTGCGGGTCATCTGTGTGTGCGCGCGAGGGGAGGTGCGTGTCCTCTGTGCGCGCGCGCGAGGGGAGGTGCGTGTCATCTGTGCGCGCGCGGGGAGGTGCGTGTCCTCTGTGTGCGCGCGCGGGGAGGTGCGTGTCCTCTGTGCGCGCGAGGGGAGGTGCGTGTCATCTGTGTGCGCGCGAGGGGAGGTGCGTGTCCTCTGTGTGCGCGAGGGGAGGTGCGTGTCCTCTGTGTGCGCGAGGGGAGGTGCGTGTCCTCTGTGCGCGCGAGGGGAGGTGCGTGTCCCCCCAGAGGACGGCCTCCTGCAGCGCGCGCGCGAGCTTCTTGTTAGCGCGGTGCGAGTCACATGATTCCCCCTCCCCACCCCCCAGAGGACGGCCTCCTGCAGCGCGCGCGCGCGCGAGCTTCTTGTTAGCGCGGTGCGAGTCACATGATTCCCCCTCCCCACCCCCCAGAGGACGGCCTCCTGCAGTGCGCGCGCGCTTCTTGTTAGCGCGGTGCGAGTCACATGATTCCCCCTCCCCACCCCCCAGAGGACGGCCTCCTGCAGTGCGTGCGCGAGCTTCTTGTTAGCGCGGTGTCACATGATTCCCCCTCCCCACCCCCCCAGAGGACGGCCTCCTGCAGTGCGTGCGCGAGCTCCTTGTTAGCGCGGTGCGAGTCACATGATTCCCCCTCCCCACCCCCCAGAGGACGGCCTCCTGCAGCGCGTGCGCGAGCTTGTTGTTAGCGCGGTGCGAGTCACATGATTCCCCCTCCCCACCCCCCAGAGGACGGCCTCCTGCAGCGTGCGCGAGCTTCTTGTTAGCGCGGTGCGAGTCACATGATTCCCCCTCCCACCCCCCAGAGGACGGCCTCCTGCAGCGCGCGCGCGAGCTCCTTGTTAGCGCGGTGCGAGTCACATGATTCCCCCTCCCCACCCCCCAGAGGACGGCCTCCTGCAGTGCGTGCGCGAGCTTCTTGTTAGCGCGGTGTCACATGATTCCCCCTCCCCACCCCCCCAGAGGACGGCCTCCTGCAGTGCGTGCGCGAGCTTCTTGTTAGCGCGGTGCGAGTCACATGATTCCCCCTCCCCACCCCCCAGAGGACGGCCTCCTGCAGTGCGTGCGCGAGCTTCTTGTTAGCGCGGTGTCACATGATTCCCCCTCCCCCACCCCCCCAGAGGACGGCCTCCTGCAGTGCGTGCGCGAGCTTCTTGTTAGCGCGGTGCGAGTCACATGATTCCCCCTCCCACCCCCCAGAGGACGGCCTCCTGCAGCGCGCGCGCGCGCGAGCTTCTTGTTAGCGCGGTGTCACATGATTCCCCCTCCCCACCCCCCCAGAGGACGGCCTCCTGCAGTGCGTGCGCGAGCTTCTTGTTAGCGCGGTGCGAGTCACATGATTCCCCCTCCCCACCCCCCAGAGGACGGCCTCCTGCAGTGCGTGCGCGAGCTTCTTGTTAGCGCGGTGCGAGTCACATGATTCCCCCCCCCCACCCCCCAGAGGACGGCCTCCTGCAGCGCGCGCGCTTCTTGTTAGCGCGGTGCGAGTCACATGATTCCCCCTCCCCACCCCCCAGAGGACGGCCTCCTGCAGTGCGTGCGCGAGCTCCTTGTTAGCGCGGTGCGAGTCACATGATTCCCCCTCCCCACCCCCCCAGAGGACGGCCTCCTGCAGCGTGCGCGAGCTCCTTGTTAGCGCGGTGCGAGTCACATGATTCCCCCTCCCCACCCCCCAGAGGACGGCCTCCTGCAGCGCGCGAGCTCCTTGTTAGCGCGGTGCGAGTCACATGATTCCCCCTCCCCACCCCCCAGAGGACGGCCTCCTGCAGCGCGCGCGCGCGAGCTTCTTGTTAGCGCGGTGCGAGTCACATGATTCCCCCTCCCCACCCCCCAGAGGACGGCCTCCTGCAGTGCGTGCGCGAGCTCCTTGTTAGCGCGGTGCGAGTCACATGATTCCCCCTCCCCACCCCCCCAGAGGACGGCCTCCTGCAGCGTGCGCGAGCTCCTTGTTAGCGCGGTGCGAGTCACATGATTCCCCCTCCCCACCCCCCAGAGGACGGCCTCCTGCAGTGCGTGCGCGAGCTCCTTGTTAGCGCGGTGTCACATGATTCCCCCTCCCCACCCCCCCAGAGGACGGCCTCCTGCAGTGCGTGCGCGAGCTCCTTGTTAGCGCGGTGCGAGTCACATGATTCCCCCTCCCACCCCCCAGAGGACGGCCTCCTGCAGCGCGCGCGCGAGCTTCTTGTTAGCGCGGTGCGAGTCACATGATTCCCCCTCCCCACCCCCCAGAGGACGGCCTCCTGCAGCGCGCGCGCGCGAGCTTCTTGTTAGCGCGGTGCGAGTCACATGATTCCCCCTCCCACCCCCCAGAGGACGGCCTCCTGCAGCGCGCGCGCGAGCTTCTTGTTAGCGCGGTGCGAGTCACATGATTCCCCCTCCCACCCCCCAGAGGACGGCCTCCTGCAGCGCGCGCGCGAGCTTCTTGTTAGCGCGGTGCGAGTCACATGATTCCCCCTCCCACCCCCCAGAGGACGGCCTCCTGCAGCGCGCGCGCTTCTTGTTAGCGCGGTGCGAGTCACATGATTCCCCCTCCCCACCCCCCAGAGGACGGCCTCCTGCAGCGCGCGCGCGCGAGCTTCTTGTTAGCGCGGTGCGAGTCACATGATTCCCCCTCCCCACCCCCCAGAGGACGGCCTCCTGCAGCGCGCGCGCGCGAGCTTCTTGTTAGCGCGGTGCGAGTCACATGATTCCCCCTCCCCACCCCCCAGAGGACGGCCTCCTGCAGCGCGCGCGCGCGAGCTTCTTGTTAGCGCGGTGCGAGTCACATGATTCCCCCTCCCCACCCCCCAGAGGACGGCCTCCTGCAGCGCGCGCGAGCTTCTTGTTAGCGCGGTGCGAGTCACATGATTCCCCCTCCCCACCCCCCAGAGGACGGCCTCCTGCAGTGCGCGCGCGCTTCTTGTTAGCGCGGTGCGAGTCACATGATTCCCCCTCCCCACCCCCCAGAGGACGGCCTCCTGCAGCGCGCGGCGCGCGAGCTTCTTGTTAGCGCGGTGCGAGTCACATGATTCCCCCTCCCCACCCCCCAGAGGACGGCCTCCTGCAGTGCGCGCGAGCTCCTTGTTAGCGCGGTGCGAGTCACATGATTCCCCCTCCCCACCCCCCAGAGGACGGCCTCCTGCAGTGCGTGCGCGAGCTTCTTGTTAGCGCGGTGCGAGTCACATGATTCCCCCTCCCCACCCCCCAGAGGACGGCCTCCTGCAGTGCGAGGATCTGGCCTCGTGTGTACGACTGTTGAGCGCAGACAAGTACAATAGTGGCCTGGAGCTGGTGAGAAGAGTGCAGGAGAGACTGAGGGGCATCCTACAGCACTCCACTCAGGTGAGAGACTGCCAGGCATGCAGCAGCAGCCCAATCAGCTGTGAGACTGCTCGCCGGGGGGGACAGGAGAGTGCACGACCCCCTCAGTTACACTGTCTCTTTCTCCTGTAGGATTTCCATGTGGGATTCCTTTCCCAACCAGAAAACAAAGACATGAAGCTTTCCAATGTGCCCGCAGCGGTGACGGCCTCAGCCACAGAGTAAGAGCCCCTCCGCTCGCCCCCTCCGCTCGCCCCCTCCGCTCGCCCCCTCCGCTCGCCCCCTCCGCTCGCCCCCTCCGCTCGCCCCCTCCGCTCGCTTTGTCCCGCCTCTTCCTCACCTCTGTGTCCCCCCCCCCCCCTCTCCCCACAGACCTGTGGATGGCGCGTCTGACTCCGCTGACACTGCGGGGGGCCAAGATGAAGAGGATGACGAGTATGTCCCCGAGTGGCACGATTACGACGAGGACCTGGACGAGGATGACTTCTCATATGACGAAGACGATGAGTCGGAGAACCTGGAGCCCGACTCGTTCATTTTCGAGGATGACGATCCCGAGGCCTACGAATGAAGCCACCCCTCACCCTTACTCCCTGACCTCCGCTGGTGCCATCTCTTCATCTCCTAACCCCACAGTGCCTCCCCCATCAGTATCTGTGCCGGAGCGACACCTCCAGCACTGCCGGGATTAATCAATACAAGATCCCCCCCCCCCCCCCCCCATTGACCAGACGATTACAGCTGCAGTTCCGCTGACTCGTCTCCAATAAATAAATATATATTTATACGGAAGTTATTTTTTTCTGATCAATCCCGTTTCTTTTCCTGTTTTGTTGTGACGCTTCCTCCGTACATTATGCTATCCGGGGGTTAGACGAGGCCGGGAGACGCCTTATCACTGCATCGTTGGACTCCTCGGGAAAGCTAAGAAGTTTCTTAATAAAACAATTGAAGTTGCAGAGAAGACGTTACCTTATTGAGTGCTCTCCATTTATTGCAGCCTTCCCGTCCTTGGCTAAGCGGGACTTCTTCTTTCCACTCCCAGTAACGCCTCCTTTTTCTACAGCGTAAGATTTATCAGGAAAGACCTGACTACGTACAGCTTAGAGGAGAGGAGGATATGATAGAAACTGTCACATATATAAAGGGTTGTGATTGTAGTATATTATTATTATAATTATAGATATAGGTATTAATGGGAAAAATAATCCCAAGAAACCGTGCGTCGAGCTTCTAGAACAGTTTAATTGTTTCCATGATTATTTTTTGCAAGAACAGTCGGGGATAATATATTCAGTGCTGTACTCCTGTGGCAGCAGGACAAGCAGAAGCAGTGGCTCACTGGCTGCCATTACATACTAATATATTATGGGTGCGCATCCATAGTTAAGGTTTGACCGAGACTTGCATTATAACCCATTTCTCATTGCTCATAATTCTCTCAAACATTCAGCACAATCCGGTCAGTTGTGTTTGAGTTACAGGGGAGACACAATAAGGTGTAGCCTATGGGAAGGGTTAGGCCCCTGTAACTCCAGGGAAAGAGTGGAGTTGGTGGCTTAGGTGTAGGAGTACCTTTTGAGTGTTTGGTGTTTAAAAGGATACGTTTTTTTTGGGGAAACGCACCATGAACTCCTGATGTGCCGGAATCTGAAGCCTCCACCCTTCCAGCTTTCTCTTCACCCCCCGGCGGGGTCGGACCACAGATCTCTCTGTCCCATGGACCTGTCCGCCCCACACATCCTCTGCTCCTCACTCGGGCTGGTGCTGCTCACGCTGCGTCAGGCAATTGGCTCCTGACAGGGAGGGGCAGTTACTGAGGCAATATAGATAAGGGGGGGGTTACTGGGGTATCATTTATGAGGGGCATTTACTGTGGTAAAATAGATATGGGGGGCAGTTTTGGAGGCAAAACAAAGATTAAGGGCAATTACTGAGGCAAAAAGTATATTTAGGGCAATTGATGCAAATAGATGAGGGGGGTGTAACAAGTAAAATGTACGAGGGGCAGTTAATGAGGTAGAATAGAACACACAGACCTGCTTAACTCCTGTAGTCATGGCAACTAAAGGGTGGGGGCGGGGGGGGGGTGAAAACAAAAGCATGTTAGGTTCCATTTTTGTTTGCGATAACGCATGCTTCTGCCGACGTGGAAAATGGTTTTATGGTCCGACAAGGCAAAAAAATGTAACTTTTTGGTCTACATTCCAATCGTTTCGTCTGGCGCAAGCTGAACACTGCACATCACCCAGTTATCACCATCCCAGCGGTCAGGCGCGGCGGCGGCGGCAGCATCATCATGTTATGGGGATACTTCTCTTCAGCAGGGAATAGGAAGCTCGTCGGGATAGAGGGGAGAATCCTCGCGGAAAACCTTTTTGTCAGTCAGGACTGTCCTGCTGAAGTATGAATTTCCTCGCCAGTTTCAATGACCCGAAGCAGAAAGCCAGAGCCACGCTGACGTGGTTGGGCCACGCGAGAGCAAGCACTCTCTTCTTCTTCAGTCACAGTCCTGACATGAAGCCAATGGAACATGTATGGCGAGACTTGAGATCGCTGTCCATCGATGATCCCCTACAACCTTCTCAGACCTGGATCCATTTCCCCGTGGAGAATGGAAAAAATGCCGACTGTGCAAAGCAAGAGAGCGATCCCAAGAGACTGGCTGCTACCAAGAGAGCGATCCAAAGAGACTGGCTGCTACCAAGAGAGCGATCCAAAGAGACTGGCTGCTACCAAGAGAGCGATCCAAAGAGACTGGCTGCTACCAAGAGAGCGATCCAAAGAGACTGGCTGCTACCAAGAGAGCGATCCAAAGAGACTGGCTGCTACCAAGAGAGCGATCCAAAGAGACTGGCTTCTACCAAGAGAGCGATCCCAAGAGACTGGCTTCTACCAAGAGAGCGATCCCAAGAGACTGGCTTCTACCAAGAGAGCGATTCAAAGAGACTGGCTGCTACCAAGAGAGCGATCCAAAGAGACTGGCTGCTACCAAGAGAGCGATCCCAAGAGACTGGCTGCTACCAAGAGAGCGATCCCAAGAGACTGGCTTCTACCAAGAGAGCGATCCCAAGAGACTGGTTTCTACCAAGAGAGCGATCCCAAGAGACTGGCTTCTACCAAGAGAGAGATCCCAAGAGACTGGCTTCTACCAAGAGAGCGATCCCAAGAGACTGGCTTCTACCAAGAGAGCGATCCCAAGAGACTGGCTTCTACCAAGAGAGCGATCCCAAGAGACTGGTTTCTCCCAAGAGAGCGTTCCCAAGAGACTGGCTGCTACCAAGAGAGCGATCCAAAGAGACTTGCTGCTACCAAGAGAGCGATCCCAAGAGACTGGCTGCTACCAAGAAAGCGTTCCCAAGAGACTGGCTGCTACCAAGAGAGCGATCCCAAGAGACTGGCTGCTACCAAGAGAGCGATCCCAAGAGACTGGCTTCTACCAAAAGAGCGATCCCAGGATACTGGCTTCTACCAAGAGAGCGATCCCAAGAGACTGGCTTCTACCAAGAGAGCTTTCCCAAGAGACTGGCTGCTACCAAGAGAGCGATCCAAAGAGACTTGCTGCTACCAAGAGAGCGATCCCAAGAGACTGGCTGCTACCAAGAAAGCGATCCCAAGAGACTGGCTGCTACCAAGAGAGCGATCCCAAGAGACTGGCTGCTACCAAGAGAGCGATCCCAAGAGACTGGCTTCTACCAAAAGAGCGATCCCAGGAGACTGGCTTCTACCAACAGAGCGATCCCAAGAGACTGGCTTCTACCAAGAGAGCGATCCCAAGAGACTGGCTTCTACCAAGAGAGTGATCCCAAGAGACTGGCTTCTACCTAGAGAACGATCCCAAGAGACTGGCTTCTACCAAGAGAGCGATCCCAAGAGACTGGCTGCTACCAAGAGAGCGATCCAAAGAGACTTGCTGCTACCAAGAGAGCGATCCCAAGAGACTGGCTGCTACCAAGAAAGCGATCCCAAGAGACTGGCTGCTACCAAGAGAGCGATCCCAAGAGACTGGCTGCTACCAAGAGAGCGATCCCAAGAGACTGGCTTCTACCAAAAGAGCGATCCCAGGAGACTGGCTTCTACAAAGAGAGCGATCCCAAGAGACTGGCTTCTACCAAGAGAGCGATCCCAAGAGACTGGCTTCTACCAAGACAGTGATCCCAAGAGACTGGCTTCTACCAAGAGAGCGATCCCAAGAGACTGGCTTCTACCAAGAGAGCGATCCCAAGAGACTGGCTTCTACCAAGAGAGCGATCCCAAGAGACTGGCTTCTACCAAGAGAGCGATCCCAAGAGACTGGCTTCTACCAAGAGAGCGATCCAAAGAGACTGGCTTCTACCAAGAGAGCGATCCCAAGAGACTGGCTTCTACCAAGAGACCGATCCCAAGAGACTGGCTTCTACCAAGAGACCGATCCAAAGAGACTGGCTTCTACCAAGAGAATGATCCAGAGAGACTGGCTTCTATCAAAAGAGCGATCCCAAGAGACTGGCTTCTCACCAAGAGAGCGATCCCAAGAGACTGGCTTCTACCAAGAGAGCGATCCCAAGAGACTGGCTTCTACCAAGAGAGCGATCCAAACAGACTGGCTTCTACCAAGAGAGCGATCCCAAGAGACTGGCTTCTACCAAGAGAGCGATCCCAAGAGACTGGCTTCTACCAAGAGAGCGATCCAAAGAGACTGGCTTCTACCAAGAGAGCGATCCCAAGAGACTGGCTTCTACCAAGAGAGCGATCCCAAGAGACTGGTTTCTCCCAAGAGAGCGTTCCCAAGAGACTGGCTGCTACCAAGAGAGCGATCCAAAGAGACTTGCTGCTACCAAGAGAGCGATCCCAAGAGACTGGCTGCTACCAAGAAAGCGTTCCCAAGAGACTGGCTGCTACCAAGAGAGCGATCCCAAGAGACTGGCTGCTACCAAGAGAGCGATACCAAGAGACTGGCTTCTACCAAAAGAGCGATCCCAGGATACTGGCTTCTACCAAGAGAGCGATCCCAAGAGACTGGCTTCTACCAAGAGAGCTTTCCCAAGAGACTGGCTGCTACCAAGAGAGCGATCCAAAGAGACTTGCTGCTACCAAGAGAGCGATCCCAAGAGACTGGCTGCTACCAAGAAAGCGTTCCCAAGAGACTGGCTTCTACCAAAAGAGCGATCCCAGGAGACTGGCTTCTACCAACAGAGCGATCCCAAGAGACTGGCTTCTACCAAGAGAGCGATCCCAAGAGACTGGCTTCTACCAAGAGAGTGATCCCAAGAGACTGGCTTCTACCTAGAGAACGATCCCAAGAGACTGGCTGCTACCAAGAGAGCGATCCAAAGAGACTTGCTGCTACCAAGAGAGCGATCCCAAGAGACTGGCTGCTACCAAGAAAGCGATCCCAAGAGACTGGCTGCTACCAAGAGAGCGATCCCAAGAGACTGGCTGCTACCAAGAGAGCGATCCCAAGAGACTGGCTTCTACCAAAAGAGCGATCCCAGGAGACTGGCTTCTACCAACAGAGCGATCCCAAGAGACTGGCTTCTACCAAGAGAGCGATCCCAAGAGACTGGCTTCTACCAAGAGAGTGATCCCAAGAGACTGGCTTCTACCAAGAGAGCGATCCCAAGAGACTGGCTTCTACCAAGAGAGCGATCCCAAGAGACTGGCTTCTACCAAGAGAGCGATCCCAAGAGACTGGCTTCTACCAAGAGAGCGATCCCAAGAGACTGGCTTCTACCAAGAGAGCGATCCAAAGAGACTGGCTTCTACCAAGAGAGCGATCCCAAGAGACTGGCTTCTACCAAGAGACCGATCCCAAGAGACTGGCTTCTACCAATAGACCGATCCAAAGAGACTGGCTTCTACCAAGAGAATGATCCAGAGAGACTGGCTTCTATCAAAAGAGCGATCCCAAGAGACTGGCTTCTCACCAAGAGAGCGATCCCAAGAGACTGGCTTCTACCAAGAGAGCGATCCCAAGAGACTGGCTTCTACCAAGAGAGCGATCCAAACAGACTGGCTTCTACCAAGAGAGCGATCCCAAGAGACTGGCTTCTACCAAGAGAGCGATCCCAAGAGACTGGCTTCTACCAAGAGAGCGATCCAAAGAGACTGGCTTCTACCAAGAGAGCGATCCCAAGAGACTGGCTTCTACCAAGGGAGCGATCCCAAGAGACTGGCTTCTACCAAGAGAGCGATCCCAAGAGACTGGCTGCTACCAAGAGAGCGATCCCAATAGACTGGCTTCTACCAAGAGAGCTATCCCAAGAGACTGGCTTCTACCAAGAGAGCGATCCCAAGAGAGCGATCCCAAGAGACTGGCTGCTACCAAGAGAGCGATCCCAAGAGACTGGCTGCTACCAAGAGAGCGATCCAAACAGACTGGCTTCTACCAAGAGAGCGATCCCAAAAGACTGGCTTCTACCAAGAGAGCGATCCCAAGAGACTGGCTTCTACCAAGAGAGCGATCCCAAGAGACTGGCTGCTACCAAGAGAGCGATCCAAACAGACTGGCTTCTACCAAGAGAGCGATCCCAAGAGACTGGCTGCTACCAAGAGAGCGATCCAAACAGACTGGCTTCTACCAAGAGAGCGATCCCAAGAGACTGGCTGCTACCAAGAGAGCGATCCAAAGAGACTTGCTGCTACCAAGAGAGCGATCCCAAGAGACTGGCTGCTACCAAGAAAGCGATCCCAAGAGACTGGCTGCTACCAAGAGAGCGATCCCAAGAGACTGGCTGCTACCAAGAGAGCGATCCCAAGAGACTGGCTTCTACCAAAAGAGCGATCCCAGGAGACTGGCTTCTACCAAGAGAGCGATCCCAAGAGACTGGCTTCTACCAAGAGAGCGTTCCCAAGAGACTGGCTGCTACCAAGAGAGCGATCCAAAGAGACTTGCTGCTACCAAGAGAGCGATCCCAAGAGACTGGCTGCTACCAAGAGAGCGATCCCAAGAGACTGGCTGCTACCAAGAAAGCGATCCCAAGAGACTGGCTGCTACCAAGAGAGCGATCCCAAGAGACTGGCTGCTACCAAGAGAGCGATCCCAAGAGACTGGCTTCTACCAAAAGAGCGATCCCAGGAGACTGGCTTCTACCAACAGAGCGATCCCAAGAGACTGGCTTCTACCAAGAGAGCGATCCCAAGAGACTGGCTTCTACCAAGAGAGTGATCCCAAGAGACTGGCTTCTACCAAGAGAACGATCCCAAGAGACTGGCTTCTACCAAGAGAGCGATCCCAAGAGACTGGCTTCTACCAAGAGAGCGATCCCAAGAGACTGGCTTCTACCAAGAGAGCGATCCAAAGAGACTGGCTTCTACCAAGAGAGCGATCCCAAGAGACTGGCTTCTACCAAGAGACCGATCCCAAGAGACTGGCTTCTACCAAGAGACCGATCCAAAGAGACTGGCTTCTACCAAGAGAACGATCCCGAGAGACTGGCTTCTATCAAAAGAGCGATCCCAAGAGACTGGCTTCTCACCAAGGGAGCGATCCCAAGAGACTGGCTTCTACCAAGAGAGCGATCCCAAGAGACTGGCTTCTACCAAGAGAGCGACCCAAACAGACTGGCTTCTACCAAGAGAGCGATCCTAAGAGACTGGCTTATACCAAGAGAGCGATCCCAAGAGACTGGCTTCTAACCAAGAGAGCGATCCCAAGAGACTGGCTTCTACCAAGAGAGTGATCCAAACAGACTGGCTTCTACCAAGAGAGCGATCCCAAGAGACTGGCTTCTACCAAGAGAGCGATCCCAAGAGACTGGCTTCTACCAAGAGAGCGATCCCAAGAGACTGGCTTCTACCAAGAGAGCGATCCAAAGAGACTGGCTTCTACCAAGAGAGCGATCCCAAGAGACTGGCTTCTACCAAGAGAGCGATCCCAAGAGACTGGCTTCTACCAAGGGAGCGATCCCAAGAGACTGGCTTCTACCAAGAGAGCGATCCCAAGAGACTGGCTGCTACCAAGAGAGCGATCCCAATAGACTGGCTTCTACCAAGAGAGCTATCCCAAGAGACTGGCTTCTACCAAGAGAGCGATCCCAAGAGACTGGCTTCTACCAAGAGAGCGATCCCAAGAGACTGGCTGCTACCAAGAGAGCGATCCAAACAGACTGGCTTCTACCAAAAGAGCGATCCCAAGAGACTGGCTGCTACCAAGAGAGCGATCCAAACAGACTGGCTTCTACCAAGAGAGCGATCCCAAGAGACTGGCTGCTACCAAGAAAGCGATCCCAAGAGACTGGCTGCTACCAAGAGAGCGATCCCAAGAGACTGGCTGCTACCAAGAGAGCGATCCCAAGAGACTGGCTTCTACCAAAAGAGCGATCCCAGGAGACTGGCTTCTACCAACAGAGCGATCCCAAGAGACTGGCTTCTACCAAGAGAGCGATCCCAAGAGACTGGCTTCTACCAAGAGAGTGATCCCAAGAGACTGGCTTCTACCTAGAGAACGATCCCAAGAGACTGGCTTCTACCAAGAGAGCGATCCCAAGAGACTGGCTGCTACCAAGAGAGCGATCCAAAGAGACTTGCTGCTACCAAGAGAGCGATCCCAAGAGACTGGCTGCTACCAAGAAAGCGATCCCAAGAGACTGGCTGCTACCAAGAGAGCGATCCCAAGAGACTGGCTGCTACCAAGAGAGCGATCCCAAGAGACTGGCTTCTACCAAAAGAGCGATCCCAGGAGACTGGCTTCTACCAAGAGAGCGATCCCAAGAGACTGGCTTCTACCAAGAGAGCGATCCCAAGAGACTGGCTTCTACCAAGACAGTGATCCCAAGAGACTGGCTTCTACCAAGAGAGCGATCCCAAGAGACTGGCTTCTACCAAGAGAGCGATCCCAAGAGACTGGCTTCTACCAAGAGAGCGATCCCAAGAGACTGGCTTCTACCAAGAGACCGATCCAAAGAGACTGGCTTCTACCAAGAGAACGATCCCGAGAGACTGGCTTCTATCAAAAGAGCGATCCCAAGAGACTGGCTTCTCACCAAGGGAGCGATCCCAAGAGACTGGCTTCTACCAAGAGAGCGATCCCAAGAGACTGGCTTCTACCAAGAGAGCGACCCAAACAGACTGGCTTCTACCAAGAGAGCGATCCTAAGAGACTGGCTTATACCAAGAGAGCGATCCCAAGAGACTGGCTTCTAACCAAGAGAGCGATCCCAAGAGACTGGCTTCTACCAAGAGAGTGATCCAAACAGACTGGCTTCTACCAAGAGAGCGATCCCAAGAGACTGGCTTCTACCAAGAGAGCGATCCCAAGAGACTGGCTTCTACCAAGAGAGCGATCCCAAGAGACTGGCTTCTACCAAGAGAGCGATCCAAAGAGACTGGCTTCTACCAAGAGAGCGATCCCAAGAGACTGGCTTCTACCAAGGGAGCGATCCCAAGAGACTGGCTTCTACCAAGAGAGCGATCCCAAGAGACTGGCTGCTACCAAGAGAGCGATCCCAATAGACTGGCTTCTACCAAGAGAGCTATCCCAAGAGACTGGCTTCTACCAAGAGAGCGATCCCAAGAGACTGGCTTCTACCAAGAGAGCGATCCCAAGAGACTGGCTTCTACCAAGAGAGCGATCCCAAGAGACTGGCTGCTACCAAGAGAGCGATCCAAACAGACTGGCTTCTACCAAAAGAGCGATCCCAAGAGACTGGCTGCTACCAAGAGAGCGATCCAAACAGACTGGCTTCTACCAAGAGAGCGATCCCAAGAGACTGGCTGCTACCAAGAAAGCGATCCCAAGAGACTGGCTGCTACCAAGAGAGCGATCCCAAGAGACTGGCTGCTACCAAGAGAGCGATCCCAAGAGACTGGCTTCTACCAAGAGAGCGATCCCAAGAGACTGGCTGCTACCAAGAGAGCGATCCCAAGAGACTGGCTGCTACCAAGAGAGCGATCCCAAGAGACTGGCTTCTACCAAGAGAGTGATCCCAAGAGACTGGCTTCTACCTAGAGAACGATCCCAAGAGACTGGCTTCTACCAAGAGAGCGATCCCAAGAGACTGGCTGCTACCAAGAGAGCGATCCAAAGAGACTTGCTGCTACCAAGAGAGCGATCCCAAGAGACTGGCTGCTACCAAGAAAGCGATCCCAAGAGACTGGCTGCTACCAAGAGAGCGATCCCAAGAGACTGGCTGCTACCAAGAGAGCGATCCCAAGAGACTGGCTTCTACCAAAAGAGCGATCCCAGGAGACTGGCTTCTACCAAGAGAGCGATCCCAAGAGACTGGCTTCTACCAAGAGAGCGATCCCAAGAGACTGGCTTCTACCAAGACAGTGATCCCAAGAGACTGGCTTCTACCAAGAGAGCGATCCCAAGAGACTGGCTTCTACCAAGAGAGCGATCCCAAGAGACTGGCTTCTACCAAGAGAGCGATCCCAAGAGACTGGCTTCTACCAAGAGAGCGATCCCAAGAGACTGGCTTCTACCAAGAGAGCGATCCAAAGAGACTGGCTTCTACCAAGAGAGCGATCCCAAGAGACTGGCTTCTACCAAGAGACCGATCCCAAGAGACTGGCTTCTACCAAGAGACCGATCCAAAGAGACTGGCTTCTACCAAGAGAATGATCCAGAGAGACTGGCTTCTATCAAAAGAGCGATCCCAAGAGACTGGCTTCTCACCAAGAGAGCGATCCCAAGAGACTGGCTTCTACCAAGAGAGCGATCCCAAGAGACTGGCTTCTACCAAGAGAGCGATCCAAACAGACTGGCTTCTACCAAGAGAGCGATCCCAAGAGACTGGCTTCTACCAAGAGAGCGATCCCAAGAGACTGGCTTCTACCAAGAGAGCGATCCAAATAGACTGGCTTCTACCAAGAGAGCGATCCCAAGAGACTGGCTTCTACCAAGAGAGCGATCCCAAGAGACTGGTTTCTCCCAAGAGAGCGTTCCCAAGAGACTGGCTGCTACCAAGAGAGCGATCCAAAGAGACTTGCTGCTACCAAGAGAGCGATCCCAAGAGACTGGCTGCTACCAAGAAAGCGTTCCCAAGAGACTGGCTGCTACCAAGAGAGCGATCCCAAGAGACTGGCTGCTACCAAGAGAGCGATCCCAAGAGACTGGCTTCTACCAAAAGAGCGATCCCAGGATACTGGCTTCTACCAAGAGAGCGATCCCAAGAGACTGGCTTCTACCAAGAGAGCTTTCCCAAGAGACTGGCTGCTACCAAGAGAGCGATCCAAAGAGACTTGCTGCTACCAAGAGAGCGATCCCAAGAGACTGGCTGCTACCAAGAAAGCGTTCCCAAGAGACTGGCTTCTACCAAAAGAGCGATCCCAGGAGACTGGCTTCTACCAACAGAGCGATCCCAAGAGACTGGCTTCTACCAAGAGAGCGATCCCAAGAGACTGGCTTCTACCAAGAGAGTGATCCCAAGAGACTGGCTTCTACCTAGAGAACGATCCCAAGAGACTGGCTGCTACCAAGAGAGCGATCCAAAGAGACTTGCTGCTACCAAGAGAGCGATCCCAAGAGACTGGCTGCTACCAAGAAAGCGATCCCAAGAGACTGGCTGCTACCAAGAGAGCGATCCCAAGAGACTGGCTGCTACCAAGAGAGCGATCCCAAGAGACTGGCTTCTACCAAAAGAGCGATCCCAGGAGACTGGCTTCTACCAACAGAGCGATCCCAAGAGACTGGCTTCTACCAAGAGAGCGATCCCAAGAGACTGGCTTCTACCAAGAGAGTGATCCCAAGAGACTGGCTTCTACCAAGAGAGCGATCCCAAGAGACTGGCTTCTACCAAGAGAGCGATCCCAAGAGACTGGCTTCTACCAAGAGAGCGATCCCAAGAGACTGGCTTCTACCAAGAGAGCGATCCCAAGAGACTGGCTTCTACCAAGAGAGCGATCCAAAGAGACTGGCTTCTACCAAGAGAGCGATCCCAAGAGACTGGCTTCTACCAAGAGACCGATCCCAAGAGACTGGCTTCTACCAAGAGACCGATCCAAAGAGACTGGCTTCTACCAAGAGAATGATCCAGAGAGACTGGCTTCTATCAAAAGAGCGATCCCAAGAGACTGGCTTCTCACCAAGAGAGCGATCCCAAGAGACTGGCTTCTACCAAGAGAGCGATCCCAAGAGACTGGCTTCTACCAAGAGAGCGATCCAAACAGACTGGCTTCTACCAAGAGAGCGATCCCAAGAGACTGGCTTCTACCAAGAGAGCGATCCCAAGAGACTGGCTTCTACCAAGAGAGCGATCCAAAGAGACTGGCTTCTACCAAGAGAGCGATCCCAAGAGACTGGCTTCTACCAAGGGAGCGATCCCAAGAGACTGGCTTCTACCAAGAGAGCGATCCCAAGAGACTGGCTTCTACCAAGAGAGCGATCCCAAGAGACTGGCTTCTACCAAGAGAGCGATCCCAAGAGACTGGCTTCTACCAAGAGAGCGATCCCAAGAGACTGGCTTCTACCAAGAGAGCGATCCAAAGAGACTGGCTTCTACCAAGAGAGCGATCCCAAGAGACTGGCTTCTACCAAGAGACCGATCCCAAGAGACTGGCTTCTACCAAGAGACCGATCCAAAGAGACTGGCTTCTACCAAGAGAATGATCCAGAGAGACTGGCTTCTATCAAAAGAGCGATCCCAAGAGACTGGCTTCTCACCAAGAGAGCGATCCCAAGAGACTGGCTTCTACCAAGAGAGCGATCCCAAGAGACTGGCTTCTACCAAGAGAGCGATCCAAACAGACTGGCTTCTACCAAGAGAGCGATCCCAAGAGACTGGCTTCTACCAAGAGAGCGATCCCAAGAGACTGGCTTCTACCAAGAGAGCGATCCAAATAGACTGGCTTCTACCAAGAGAGCGATCCCAAGAGACTGGCTTCTACCAAGAGAGCGATCCCAAGAGACTGGTTTCTCCCAAGAGAGCGTTCCCAAGAGACTGGCTGCTACCAAGAGAGCGATCCAAAGAGACTTGCTGCTACCAAGAGAGCGATCCCAAGAGACTGGCTGCTACCAAGAAAGCGTTCCCAAGAGACTGGCTGCTACCAAGAGAGCGATCCCAAGAGACTGGCTGCTACCAAGAGAGCGATCCCAAGAGACTGGCTTCTACCAAAAGAGCGATCCCAGGATACTGGCTTCTACCAAGAGAGCGATCCCAAGAGACTGGCTTCTACCAAGAGAGCTTTCCCAAGAGACTGGCTGCTACCAAGAGAGCGATCCAAAGAGACTTGCTGCTACCAAGAGAGCGATCCCAAGAGACTGGCTGCTACCAAGAAAGCGATCCCAAGAGACTGGCTGCTACCAAGAGAGCGATCCCAAGAGACTGGCTGCTACCAAGAGAGCGATCCCAAGAGACTGGCTTCTACCAAAAGAGCGATCCCAGGAGACTGGCTTCTACCAACAGAGCGATCCCAAGAGACTGGCTTCTACCAAGAGAGCGATCCCAAGAGACTGGCTTCTACCAAGAGAGTGATCCCAAGAGACTGGCTTCTACCAAGAGAGCGATCCCAAGAGACTGGCTTCTACCAAGAGAGCGATCCCAAGAGACTGGCTTCTACCAAGAGAGCGATCCCAAGAGACTGGCTTCTACCAAGAGAGCGATCCCAAGAGACTGGCTTCTACCAAGAGAGCGATCCAAAGAGACTGGCTTCTACCAAGAGAGCGATCCCAAGAGACTGGCTTCTACCAAGAGACCGATCCCAAGAGACTGGCTTCTACCAAGAGACCGATCCAAAGAGACTGGCTTCTACCAAGAGAATGATCCAGAGAGACTGGCTTCTATCAAAAGAGCGATCCCAAGAGACTGGCTTCTCACCAAGAGAGCGATCCCAAGAGACTGGCTTCTACCAAGAGAGCGATCCCAAGAGACTGGCTTCTACCAAGAGAGCGATCCAAACAGACTGGCTTCTACCAAGAGAGCGATCCCAAGAGACTGGCTTCTACCAAGAGAGCGATCCCAAGAGACTGGCTTCTACCAAGAGAGCGATCCAAAGAGACTGGCTTCTACCAAGAGAGCGATCCCAAGAGACTGGCTTCTACCAAGGGAGCGATCCCAAGAGACTGGCTTCTACCAAGAGAGCGATCCCAAGAGACTGGCTTCTACCAAGAGAGCGATCCCAAGAGACTGGCTTCTACCAAGAGAGCGATCCCAAGAGACTGGCTTCTACCAAGAGAGCGATCCCAAGAGACTGGCTTCTACCAAGAGAGCGATCCAAAGAGACTGGCTTCTACCAAGAGAGCGATCCCAAGAGACTGGCTTCTACCAAGAGACCGATCCCAAGAGACTGGCTTCTACCAAGAGACCGATCCAAAGAGACTGGCTTCTACCAAGAGAATGATCCAGAGAGACTGGCTTCTATCAAAAGAGCGATCCCAAGAGACTGGCTTCTCACCAAGAGAGCGATCCCAAGAGACTGGCTTCTACCAAGAGAGCGATCCCAAGAGACTGGCTTCTACCAAGAGAGCGATCCAAACAGACTGGCTTCTACCAAGAGAGCGATCCCAAGAGACTGGCTTCTACCAAGAGAGCGATCCCAAGAGACTGGCTTCTACCAAGAGAGCGATCCAAATAGACTGGCTTCTACCAAGAGAGCGATCCCAAGAGACTGGCTTCTACCAAGAGAGCGATCCCAAGAGACTGGTTTCTCCCAAGAGAGCGTTCCCAAGAGACTGGCTGCTACCAAGAGAGCGATCCAAAGAGACTTGCTGCTACCAAGAGAGCGATCCCAAGAGACTGGCTGCTACCAAGAAAGCGTTCCCAAGAGACTGGCTGCTACCAACAGAGCGATCCCAAGAGACTGGCTGCTACCAAGAGAGCGATCCCAAGAGACTGGCTTCTACCAAAAGAGCGATCCCAGGATACTGGCTTCTACCAAGAGAGCGATCCCAAGAGACTGGCTTCTACCAAGAGAGCTTTCCCAAGAGACTGGCTGCTACCAAGAGAGCGATCCAAAGAGACTTGCTGCTACCAAGAGAGCGATCCCAAGAGACTGGCTGCTACCAAGAAAGCGTTCCCAAGAGACTGGCTTCTACCAAAAGAGCGATCCCAGGAGACTGGCTTCTACCAACAGAGCGATCCCAAGAGACTGGCTTCTACCAACAGAGCGATCCCAAGAGACTGGCTTCTACCAAGAGAGCGATCCCAAGAGACTGGCTTCTACCAAGAGAGTGATCCCAAGAGACTGGCTTCTACCTAGAGAACGATCCCAAGAGACTGGCTGCTACCAAGAGAGCGATCCAAAGAGACTTGCTGCTACCAAGAGAGCGATCCCAAGAGACTGGCTGCTACCAAGAAAGCGATCCCAAGAGACTGGCTGCTACCAAGAGAGCGATCCCAAGAGACTGGCTGCTACCAAGAGAGCGATCCCAAGAGACTGGCTTCTACCAAAAGAGCGATCCCAGGAGACTGGCTTCTACCAACAGAGCGATCCCAAGAGACTGGCTTCTACCAAGAGAGCGATCCCAAGAGACTGGCTTCTATCAAGAGAGTGATCCCAAGAGACTGGCTTCTACCAAGAGAGCGATCCCAAGAGACTGGCTTCTACCAAGAGAGCGATCCCAAGAGACTGGCTTCTACCAAGAGAGCGATCCCAAGAGACTGGCTTCTACCAAGAGAGCGATCCCAAGAGACTGGCTTCTACCAAGAGAGCGATCCAAAGAGACTGGCTTCTACCAAGAGAGCGATCCCAAGAGACTGGCTTCTACCAAGAGACCGATCCCAAGAGACTGGCTTCTACCAAGAGACCGATCCCAAGAGACTGGCTTCTACCAAGAGAATGATCCAGAGAGACTGGCTTCTATCAAAAGAGCGATCCCAAGAGACTGGCTTCTCACCAAGAGAGCGATCCCAAGAGACTGGCTTCTACCAAGAGAGCGATCCCAAGAGACTGGCTTCTACCAAGAGAGCGATCCAAACAGACTGGCTTCTACCAAGAGAGCGATCCCAAGAGACTGGCTTCTACCAAGAGAGCGATCCCAAGAGACTGGCTTCTACCAAGAGAGCGATCCAAAGAGACTGGCTTCTACCAAGAGAGCGATCCCAAGAGACTGGCTTCTACCAAGGGAGCGATCCCAAGAGACTGGCTTCTACCAAGAGAGCGATCCCAAGAGACTGGCTGCTACCAAGAGAGCGATCCCAATAGACTGGCTTCTACCAAGAGAGCTATCCCAAGAGACTGGCTTCTACCAAGAGAGCGATCCCAAGAGAGCGATCCCAAGAGAGCGATCCCAAGAGACTGGCTGCTACCAAGAGAGCGATCCCAAGAGACTGGCTGCTACCAAGAGAGCGATCCAAACAGACTGGCTTCTACCAAGAGAGCGATCCCAAAAGACTGGCTTCTACCAAGAGAGCGATCCCAAGAGACTGGCTTCTACCAAGAGAGCGATCCCAAGAGACTGGCTGCTACCAAGAGAGCGATCCAAACAGACTGGCTTCTACCAAGAGAGCGATCCCAAGAGACTGGCTGCTACCAAGAGAGCGATCCAAACAGACTGGCTTCTACCAAGAGAGCGATCCCAAGAGACTGGCTGCTACCAAGAGAGCGATCCAAAGAGACTTGCTGCTACCAAGAGAGCGATCCCAAGAGACTGGCTGCTACCAAGAAAGCGATCCCAAGAGACTGGCTGCTACCAAGAGAGCGATCCCAAGAGACTGGCTGCTACCAAGAGAGCGATCCCAAGAGACTGGCTTCTACCAAAAGAGCGATCCCAGGAGACTGGCTTCTACCAAGAGAGCGATCCCAAGAGACTGGCTTCTACCAAGAGAGCGTTCCCAAGAGACTGGCTGCTACCAAGAGAGCGATCCAAAGAGACTTGCTGCTACCAAGAGAGCGATCCCAAGAGACTGGCTGCTACCAAGAAAGCGATCCCAAGAGACTGGCTGCTACCAAGAGAGCGATCCCAAGAGACTGGCTGCTACCAAGAGAGCGATCCCAAGAGACTGGCTTCTACCAAAAGAGCGATCCCAGGAGACTGGCTTCTACCAACAGAGCGATCCCAAGAGACTGGCTTCTACCAAGAGAGCGATCCCAAGAGACTGGCTTCTACCAAGAGAGTGATCCCAAGAGACTGGCTTCTACCAAGAGAACGATCCCAAGAGACTGGCTTCTACCAAGAGAGCGATCCCAAGAGACTGGCTTCTACCAAGAGAGCGATCCCAAGAGACTGGCTTCTACCAAGAGAGCGATCCAAAGAGACTGGCTTCTACCAAGAGAGCGATCCCAAGAGACTGGCTTCTACCAAGAGACCGATCCCAAGAGACTGGCTTCTACCAAGAGACCGATCCAAAGAGACTGGCTTCTACCAAGAGAACGATCCCGAGAGACTGGCTTCTATCAAAAGAGCGATCCCAAGAGACTGGCTTCTCACCAAGGGAGCAATCCCAAGAGACTGGCTTCTACCAAGAGAGCGATCCCAAGAGACTGGCTTCTACCAAGAGAGCGACCCAAACAGACTGGCTTCTACCAAGAGAGCGATCCTAAGAGACTGGCTTATACCAAGAGAGCGATCCCAAGAGACTGGCTTCTAACCAAGAGAGCGATCCCAAGAGACTGGCTTCTACCAAGAGAGTGATCCAAACAGACTGGCTTCTACCAAGAGAGCGATCCCAAGAGACTGGCTTCTACCAAGAGAGCGATCCCAAGAGACTGGCTTCTACCAAGAGAGCGATCCCAAGAGACTGGCTTCTACCAAGAGAGCGATCCAAAGAGACTGGCTTCTACCAAGAGAGCGATCCCAAGAGACTGGCTTCTACCAAGGGAGCGATCCCAAGAGACTGGCTTCTACCAAGAGAGCGATCCCAAGAGACTGGCTGCTACCAAGAGAGCGATCCCAATAGACTGGCTTCTACCAAGAGAGCTATCCCAAGAGACTGGCTTCTACCAAGAGAGCGATCCCAAGAGACTGGCTTCTACCAAGAGAGCGATCCCAAGAGACTGGCTGCTACCAAGAGAGCGATCCAAACAGACTGGCTTCTACCAAAAGAGCGATCCCAAGAGACTGGCTGCTACCAAGAGAGCGATCCAAACAGACTGGCTTCTACCAAGAGAGCGATCCCAAGAGACTGGCTGCTACCAAGAGAGCGATCCAAACAGACTGGCTTCTACCAAGAGAGCGATCCCAAGAGACTGGCTGCTACCAAGAGAGCGATCCAAACAGACTGGCTTCTACCAAGAGAGCGATCCCAAGAGACTGGCTGCTACCAAGAGAGCGATCCAAACAGACTGGCTTCTACCAAAAGAGCGATCCCAAGAGACTGGCTGCTACCAAGAGAGCGATCCAAACAGACTGGCTTCTACCAAGAGAGCGATCCCAAGAGACTGGCTGCTACCAAGAGAGCGATCCAAACAGACTGGCTTCTACCAAGAGAGCGATCCCAAGAGACTGGCTTCTACCAAGAGAGTGATCCCAAGAGACTGGCTTCTACCAAGAGAGTGATCCCAAGAGACTGGCTTCTACCAAGAGAGCGATCCCAAGAGAGCGATCCCAAGAGACTGGCTGCTACCAAGAGAGCGATCCCAAGAGACTGGCTGCTACCAAGAGAGCGATCCAAACAGACTGGCTTCTACCAAGAGAGCGATCCCAAAAGACTGGCTTCTACCAAGAGAGCGATCCCAAGAGACTGGCTTCTACCAAGAGAGCGATCCCAAGAGACTGGCTGCTACCAAGAGAGCGATCCAAACAGACTGGCTTCTACCAAGAGAGCGATCCCAAGAGACTGGCTGCTACCAAGAGAGCGATCCAAACAGACTGGCTTCTACCAAGAGAGCGATCCCAAGAGACTGGCTGCTACCAAGAGAGCGATCCAAAGAGACTTGCTGCTACCAAGAGAGCGATCCCAAGAGACTGGCTGCTACCAAGAAAGCGATCCCAAGAGACTGGCTGCTACCAAGAGAGCGATCCCAAGAGACTGGCTGCTACCAAGAGAGCGATCCCAAGAGACTGGCTTCTACCAAAAGAGCGATCCCAGGAGACTGGCTTCTACCAAGAGAGCGATCCCAAGAGACTGGCTTCTACCAAGAGAGCGTTCCCAAGAGACTGGCTGCTACCAAGAGAGCGATCCAAAGAGACTTGCTGCTACCAAGAGAGCGATCCCAAGAGACTGGCTGCTACCAAGAAAGCGATCCCAAGAGACTGGCTGCTACCAAGAGAGCAATCCCAAGAGACTGGCTGCTACCAAGAGAGCGATCCCAAGAGACTGGCTTCTACCAAAAGAGCGATCCCAGGAGACTGGCTTCTACCAACAGAGCGATCCCAAGAGACTGGCTTCTACCAAGAGAGCGATCCCAAGAGACTGGCTTCTACCAAGAGAGTGATCCCAAGAGACTGGCTTCTACCAAGAGAACGATCCCAAGAGATTGGCTTCTACCAAGAGAGCGATCCCAAGAGACTGGCTTCTACCAAGAGAGCGATCCCAAGAGACTGGCTTCTACCAAGAGAGCGATCCAAAGAGACTGGCTTCTACCAAGAGAGCGATCCCAAGAGACTGGCTTCTACCAAGAGACCGATCCCAAGAGACTGGCTTCTACCAAGAGACCGATCCAAAGAGACTGGCTTCTACCAAGAGAACGATCCCGAGAGACTGGCTTCTATCAAAAGAGCGATCCCAAGAGACTGGCTTCTCACCAAGGGAGCGATCCGAAGAGACTGGCTTCTACCAAGAGAGCGATCCCAAGAGACTGGCTTCTACCAAGAGAGCGACCCAAACAGACTGGCTTCTACCAAGAGAGCGATCCTAAGAGACTGGCTTATACCAAGAGAGCGATCCCAAGAGACTGGCTTCTACCAAGAGAGTGATCCAAACAGACTGGCTTCTACCAAGAGAGCGATCCCAAGAGACTGGCTTCTACCAAGAGAGCGATCCCAAGAGACTGGCTTCTACCAAGAGAGCGATCCAAAGAGACTGGCTTCTACCAAGAGAGCGATCCCAAGAGACTGGCTTCTACCAAGGGAGCGATCCCAAGAGACAGGCTTCTACCAAGAGAGCGATCCCAAGAGACTGGCTGCTACCAAGAGAGCGATCCCAATAGACTGGCTTCTACCAAGAGAGCTATCCCAAGAGACTGGCTTCTACCAAGAGAGCGATCCCAAGAGAGCGATCCCAAGAGACTGGCTGCTACCAAGAGAGCGATCCCAAGAGACTGGCTGCTACCAAGAGAGCGATCCAAACAGACTGGCTTCTACCAAGAGAGCGATCCCAAAAGACTGGCTTCTACCAAGAGAGCGATCCCAAGAGACTGGCTTCTACCAAAAGAGCGATCCCAAGAGACTGGCTGCTACCAAGAGAGCGATCCAAACAGACTGGCTTCTACCAAAAGAGCGATCCCAAGAGACTGGCTGCTACCAAGAGAGCGATCCAAACAGACTGGCTTCTACCAAGAGAGCGATCCCAAGAGACTGGCTGCTACCAAGAGAGCGATCCAAACAGACTGGCTTCTACCAAGAGAGCGATCCCAAGAGACTGGCTGCTACCAAGAGAGCGATCCAAACAGACTGGCTTCTACCAAGAGAGCGATCCCAAGAGACTGGCTGCTACCAAGAGAGCGATCCAAACAGACTGGCTTCTACCAAAAGAGCGATCCCAAGAGACTGGCTGCTACCAAGAGAGCGATCCAAACAGACTGGCTTCTACCAAGAGAGCGATCCCAAGAGACTGGCTGCTACCAAGAGAGCGATCCAAACAGACTGGCTTCTACCAAGAGAGCGATCCCAAGAGACTGGCTGCTACCAAGAGAGCGATCCAAAGAGACTTGCTGCTACCAAGAGAGCGATCCCAAGAGACTGGCTTCTACCAAGAGAGTGATCCCAAGAGACTGGCTTCTACCAAGAGAGTGATCCCAAGAGACTGGCTTCTACCAAGAGAGCGATCCCAAGAGACTGGCTTCTACCAAGAGAGTGATCCCAAGAGACTGGCTTCTACCAAGAGAGTGATCCCAAGAGACTGGCTTCTACCAAGAGAGCGATCCCAAGACTGATAGCAGTAATTGCTGGGGCTTCTACCGAGTACTGACTCAGGGGGGTGAATACTTATGCAATGAGTACATGTCATTTTGTATGTTTCCTGTGCTGACATGTAACCTCCTCATATAACAGGGTTCCGTTTAACCCCTACAGCTCTGTAACGCTGAATAAATATAGTTAGTCTGAAAAACCGTGCATACATTATTTGTAATTCAATACAAATTCATTCAATTGGTAGGGGGTGTGTACGTCAGGAAGCCACTGTAGTGGGGGAGGGGTCCAACATCCAGATAATTCTGTGGCACCCAAAGTGCCGTGCTCTGCATGCAGTGTTGCACCGGTCCTAACATCTGTCAGAATTGGCACATTGACACCTGGGAATGCAGGACAACCAGCTAACAATTCCACGGCCTCTAGATTGGCAATGGCACAAGGCTTGGCTTATTGTGTTTATGTATGTCCCAATTTTAACCACAGTTAATGTAACAGCTCAGTAATGCACATGTAGGAGGGCCTCCAGGACATATGTTATTTTGGGGGGATCATCAACATTTAAAAAAAAATATTATGAGGGGCGCGCCGATGACGTCATCCAGGGCAGACGGGTAGAGGGAGAGCTCCGGAGACCCTTCTGTATAAACGCTGATATTTAGCTATTTCACCCGACTGAAAAAAACCCAAAAGGCACCTAATCACTCCCTAAGACCGAAGGGATGTCAAACAGGGGGAAAAGCCACCAGACCCAAGGGGTTGGCCGGTTCTTTACCCCCGCTAAACAACCCGCTGAGGCGGGAGGCAAATGGCAAGATGGCGACCAGCCATCTGGTGCACGAGGCAAACGGCCTCCCAGACCCGGCAAGTACCCGCCGAGACTACCCCCTCACCGGACGGCAGGATAACGAAGGAGTTCCTCGAGGAGCTCCACGCTAAGCTCCAAAGATCGCTGGAAACCAACATTAAAGAAGCGGTTGCAGAAATTAAGCACGATATACAGGGCCTGCAGGAGCGCACCACTACACTGGAAACTAGGCTGGATGAGGCCCTGCACCACCAATCTGAGGCCGATGACGAGATAATCCGCCTGGGCCAAGAGGTTCATACCCTCCGCGACGGACTAGAGGACCAGGAGAATAGGGACCGCCGGCAGAACCTGCGGATCCGTGGCATACCTGAGGCGATACAGCCCTCCCACCTAAGGGCTTATCTAGTGGACTTCTTCCTCTCTATATCCCCAGACCTTGACCCTCGCGATCTTGAGATAGACAGAGCGCGCCGGGACGTGATCGTGCGCCTCCACAGCTACTCCACTAAGGACAAACTGATCGGAGCCAGCAGAGAAAGGGACACGATCACGTTCCAAAATGAGCCACTTCAGGTCTATAATGACCTTTCAAAACTTACCGTGGACCGACGGAAGGCGATGCGCCCCCTTACACTACTCCTTCGTGAAAAAGGAATTAAGTATAAATGGGGGTTCCCTTTTAAATTGATCATATCCCACAAGGGAAAATTCCTCGCCATCAGACATCCCGAGGAAATGGAGCCACTGGCAAAGACCCTGGGCCTCCCCGCAGAACCCTTCCAATATGCCCACCAAACTGGCAACAGACCCCGAGACAGAGAGGACCAACCTGTCAGAGCCTCGGAAAGAATTGCGGAGCAGAGGCAGTCCTGAGACAAATGAAGGGAAACCCCCAGAAAACGATGAGGCCCTCCCGGGAGAACACCATCTCCCTCCCTGACACCCCACAAAATGGCGCCTGAAGAGGCCCCACCGCATGCCTCTGCATAAAGACGCGCCTGACGAGGCCATACCACTCACCTCCACATAAAGATCCTCATCGACTCCCAGACGAACGACAAGCTCCATCTCCTGAAGTACATCCCCGGTTCCAGCCGCTGCATCGCAGAAGACCGGAGGATGGAGTCCGCCTTGTGGGTACCGGATCCCCACAAAATGGCGCCCGGAGAGGCCTCACCCCGCCGAGGAGCACCACACCACATCCAGAGCGAGACGAAGCTGACGTCACCACCACTCGCGGTCCCCATCCATCTTACACCACCTTCCGCATCACGTGACCCCGGAGGACGGAACCCGACCAGAGGAACCGAGCGTACGGCAATCGCCAAACCCCGCATCAGTTCTGGCCTCAGACGGTTCGCTGTCACCCCCCCTCGGCTGCGGAGGGCTTGTTATGGTTCATTAAAGCTTCACCTAACGGTCCCCCGGTCTCGTTTGCTCCCCCTCTCCACGAGGGGGCTGACGGCGCAGGACATGCCAGTCGCTTCAAACGGAGAAGCGCCTACAGACGGTCTGTAAAACTGTTAACCCCACATACTTCCCTGTTGGACTCTCCCCATTGTCCCAAGTTACGCGTTACACCCCCTATTGACCCAGCGTTATGGTACCCCGTTACAGTAGAATCCACACAGAGTAGAAAGAGACCCCCCCACCCCTCCCTCAACCGCCCCCTCCCCCCCGGGTCCCCCCCCCCTCTTCTCCCTACCCACCCCCCACCCTCACTACCAACACCCCCTTTCCTTCCCCCTCACCCACCACCTGCCTCCGTCCCCCCCCCCTCACCACCACCCCACCCCCTCCACCCCCCTCCCCTGAAATCTGGATAGACATCTCCCCGCGAGAAAATGACCCCCCCCCCCCCGATTGATGCCCCACCTGAGATTCCAAGGAGCCTGGACCCGGAGGCACTACCCTAAGGTTCCCCCCATGTCAAAGTGTTGCATAAAATGTTGTTGATGTTCATAATCGGGCCTCCGTGCTCGTTACCGATTACTCCAAGGCTGAACCGACAGGACAGTCACGTAAACGCATGAAGGGACAGCCTCACGGCTCCTATGTAAATAAGTGTAAAGGTTCAACTACTAAATGTCAAGCGGTTCACTTCCAGTGGCAACTCCCCTCCTCCCCCCCCTCCCTTGCCCTAATTCCCCCCCTCCTATCCCTTCCCCCCCTCCACCTATCCCCATCAACCCCCCCCCTCGCCCCACCTACCCCACCCTCCCCCGCCCCCCTTGCCTTCTTCCCAACCCCCCCCCCCCCGTTCCCCTGGAGCTTGACCACTTACCTTTGCTTCAGCTTTGCTAAATATGTTCTCGAATATAGGTTGGAAAGTTGTCATTACTCAGGTTTGCCACAAGAGTCCGCACAACCTCTGTACTAATGCAAATATTTGACATCTAAATTACTGAATGTAAATTGTGTATAATGCTTATGGTTTAATGTCCAAGTCTGTATCCCCCCCCTCCCCTATCCCTTCTCCCCCCCCCCCACTTCCTCTCCTCCCTCCCCTCCCTCACCACCTTCCCCCCCCCAACTACCCCATCCCCCCCCCACCCCCCTTACCTTCTACCCAGCCCCCCCCCCCGGCTCCCCTGAGCGTAATCATCTAAGTTATTGAATGTATACTGTGTATAATGTGTATAATGCTCACGATGGTCTGCCCAAGCCTAAATCCCCCCCTCCCTCCCTCCCCCCCACCCCTTCCCGCCCTGCTCCTATCTCTCCCCCCCCCTTCCCTATCTTTCCCCCCCCCCTCCTTCCCTTTCCCTACATCCCACACGGAGGAAAAATACCATGGAATAATGTCGGTAAATGTAGATCATAAGAGCGTTGTACTGTACCCACAATTACATGATGCATCCTCCCTCCCACCCTACTCTCCAGGTCCCTCCCTCTTATCATCCCTTTCTCCCCCCCCCACCCTCCAAGGGACCCTAACCCTCCTGCCACAGCCCTTAACAACGTTTCTCCAACTAGCATCGAGAGCCCACTGACCTTACCGACAACGAAGATTGCCTGAAATGACTCCAACTGGGTTTAAGATGTATGTTTCACAGGTTATTTGATGTCCACACTCAATCTTAATCTTTTTGGCTCCACCTCTTATACCCTCCCCCCCCCCCCCGTCCTCTCTCATCCCTAAATACATTTCACAGAAAACATTGCCAAACAATAAGATACACCAGGCGAGAGAGGCCAATGAGACGACCCCTCCCTCCACTCTCTACCCTCCCCCCTTCCCCCTTATCCCCCACCCCCTCCTCCCCTAGCACCCACCTACACATCTACCGCCCTCACCCCCAACCCACCCCTCCCCTACCCACCTCCCCCTCCGCCCCCCCCAATTTCTCCCACACATAGGAAGGCAAGACTAAGGCCTAACTGACCAGAAACCCCACCTACCAGGCCTCCCTGGAGTAAGTAATCTCGGATGAAACCATAGAGTCTAAAGGGTCTCCACCCAGCCCGCCTTCACTGGAGTCCGTTTTCGGACCCGCCCCCAAGGGTCTTAAACCCCACTAACCGGTTCACTACTAAAGACCGGTTCAACACCTTTTAGACCCCATTAGGGTCGACTTTCCTTTCTTTTTCTAGCCGCTGTCACTGTCCCAGCGGCCCCTTACCCAACCCTCCCCCTCCTGCCCATTTTGGCTGTTTATGTCCAGCACTAGTCCAAGGACAACACACACGAAACCCTCTCTGAGATCAATATGTCTCACCAAAAAGCACTAAAAATTGTCTCCCTAAATGTGAAGGGACTACACAACAATAGAAAGCGACGCCTGGCTCTCCAGGAGATAAAGAAGTCAGGGGGCGATGTTGTTTTCCTCCAGGAGACACACTTCACGTCTCAAGAACCGCCTAAAATATTTCAACACGCGTTCCCATTGAGCTATTTCTCATCATTCAGCAGCAAACGCAGAGGGGTTGCCATTCTGATTCGTCAGGGCACCCCATTTAATTTAACAAAAATTCAGGCAGATCCAGAGGGGAGATTTATTGTAGTCTATGGCTCACTTTCAGGCACGACAATCGCCCTTTTTAACCTATATGCCCCGAACGAGAACCAGACAGAATTCCTGAAAAAGGTTCTGGAAGAAATTGACCCACAGTACCTATCCTCGCTACTTATTGCAGGCGATCTTAATATGGCTCTCAACCCAAAAGAAGACAAATCGAGCCACCCAGGACAACAACACTCCACTCAGTCACAAAGACTGGGGAAAAAATTCAAGGACATTGTTGGGGACTTTTCTCTGGTGGACATTTGGAGAACACAACATCAGGGGCAAAGGGATTATACCTTTTACTCGGCTCCTCACCAGTCTTATTCCCGTATTGACTACTTTCTTGCTACCAAGAACATCCTAGAGGCCACCACAGACTCAGACATCGGCCCAATTACGTGGTCAGATCATGCCCCTATCACCATGACCCTCTCCATTCTATTTGGGAAAATTACCTCGTATAGCTGGAAACTTAACGATTCCCTACTGAACCACTCCGGGACGGAACTCAAAAAATCCCTCAGGGAATACTTTAGAATAAACAAAGGCTCCGTAGCTTCTCCAGCAAGCCTGTGGGAAGCCCATAAGGCGACAATCCGAGGTAACCTTATCTCGATTGCCTCCCACCGGAAAAAAACTAAACTCAAATTAACCAAAGAGCTTACAGACAAAATAATCAATTTAGAGCAGCAGCATAAAAACAACCCCTCCCGGAGAATTTACAAACAGTTGACAACTGCTCGGAACGATTTAAGAATAACCGAATTGGAAAATGTAGAAAAAGCTCTTAGATGGACGGGTCAGAGGTACTATGATAAAGGGAACAAGGCCGATAGACTTCTTGCCAGCAAGTTACGAGGAATACAGAAAAGGTCACAAATAACGACTATCAGGAATAACTCTGGTGCACTCCAATATAACGGAAAAAAAATAGCAGAGGAATTCACCAAATTCTACACCAAATGATATAACTTAAGGACCCACTCTGCTAATTCTAGTATAACGAACTCGGCATTAGCCGCTGATTACTTATCCGATTGCAATCTTCCATCACTAACAGAGGAAGAAAATATCTTCCTAAACGCAAAAATTACGCTAGACGAATTAGAAGTGGCCGTTAGGGCCTCAAAAACCTCCAAGGCGCCGGGCCCTGATGGTTTCACAAATGCATACTACAAGAAATTTTTCCCCATCTTGTCCAAACACCTATTAAGCTTGTTCAACTCATTCCTAGAAGGGAGTCCTATCCCATCCACAATGTCGTCCGCAAATCTGGCTATAATACCTAAAGAAGGGAAGGACCCCACCCAATGTGGCAGTTACAGACCAATCTCACTGCTGAACAACGACCTTAAACTATATAGTAAAATTTTGGCGAACAGACTTAACCCTATCCTCCCGAGACTAATACACAAGGACCAGGTCGGGTTTGTCCTGGGCCGACGGGCCGACAGGCCTCAGACAATACCCGTAAAATAATTAATTTAGTAGACCATGTCCACCTTTCAGGCTCAAAGGCGATGCTATTAAGCCTAGATGCAGAGAAGGCATTTGACAGAATTGACTGGCTATTTCTAGACCAAACACTGATAGAATTTGGTTTCAGAGACTCGTTCTTAAAGGGTGTTCAAGCACTTTATCAGACCCCTTCTGCCTCAGTACGACTCTCGGGCAGAGGCTTTGAACGATTCCAAATCAAAAATGGCACCCGACAAGGATGCCCCCTATCCCCCCTCCTCTTCGCCCTCACGATTGAACCACTGGCGTCTAAAATAAGACAAAACCCGAACATCCAGGGTATCCTTATTGATAAAGCGCAATACAAAATTTCCCTATTCGCTGATGATACCATTCTTACTTTGACTAAACCCCTAACTTCCCTCCCTAACCTTCAGAAGGAACTAACGGAGTTTGGTAAAGTATCAGGATACAAAATAAACAGCGACAAATCAGAGGCTCTAAATCTTAGTCTCCCAGATCCCGAAGTCAAACTCCTCAAAACAAACTTTAACTACAGATGGTGCCCTTCATACATTAAATATCTGGGAATTAATGTGTCAAGGCACTACCGGGATTTATACCGGGATAACTATCCGAAGTTATGGGACAAGATCAAAAAGGATCTAGATCAGTGGGAAGGTTACCAGATATCGTGGTTCGGTAGAATGATATCTACTAAGATGAATATACTCCCAAGAATGTTATACCTTTTCCAAACACTCCCGACCCACGTTCCGGGCGCTGATCTAAAACATATTCAGAACAGATTGTTCCACTTCATTTGGCAGGGCAAGAGATCCAGAGTCGCCAGATCGGTCCTGCTGGCAGCAAGATCTAGGGGAGGACTGGGAGTATCAGACCTACACAGATATTACTTAGCTGCACAGCTCAAGCAGGTAGTAATGTGGAACTCGGACCCGACCCGTTGTAGTTGGGTAGAGATAGAGACTCGATGTGCCAAAATGCCTTCTCTGCAAGCCTGCCTCTGGAGCCTGGATAGAGGAGAGGGGCATACACACAATCTTAAACTACAGGCCTCACGTTTCACGTGGGACGTCTGGATAAGATGTAAATACAAATATGGCCTTACTACCAAAAGTTCCCAATTGACCCCTATTTTTAACAATCCAAAGTTCCCCCCGGGATGTGGATCTAAACTGTTCGACCAATTCAACACACGGGGTATAGAGGCGATTGCGGACCTACTGAGCCTAGGGAGGCTTCTGAGCTACCAAGAATTGAGGACCAAATATAAAATTAGAGAATTGGACACATTTAAATACCTCCAAATCAGAAACTTTATTAGGACAACATGCCCTCTCCCAGAATACCCCACTCTCACTACGTTTGAACAACTTTGCGAGACAAAGACCCACCAGAAAGGTCTTATCTCGGACATATATGGTGCTCTAGAGCACTCCTCGACCCCCAAAGAGCATGATTATATGCTCAAATGGGCAGCAGACCTGAATATAAATATAGACAGAAAGACTTGGGAAGAAATCTGGCAGGCAGCCTCAGAGACCTCCCTATGCACTACAATAAAGGAAAACATTTATAAAATTATGTTTGGCTGGTATCTTACCCCAGCAGGATTAAACCAGATCTACCCTCTGGCATCAGACCTATGTTGGAGAGGCTGTGGTCATAGAGGGGACATGGTCCACATCTGGTGGACCTGTCCAGAAATTGTGAAGTACTGGGCCAAGGTCCAAATTTTGATAAAAGAGGTCACCGACCTGGAAATACCTATCGAACCACTGACCTACCTGCTGGCCGCACCAATGACCGACATTGTCCGGCCAACCAGGAAATTAATATCCTTCATTCTTACTGCGGCAAGATGCTGTATTGCGGCCTCCTGGAGGAAAACAACCACGCCGGCACTGGGAACGATCATAAAAAGGATTAGCGAGGTGATGATCATGGAAAGGCTTACCGCCATCGTGAGACAAAAACTCCCCGCCCATGAGGACATCTGGGAACCGTGGATCTCCTGCAATAGGATCAGACAACCAGCTCCAACGAGACAGAGGTCTACCCCCTCTCCATGAGAGAACAAAAACTACCTGCGAGACTACATCCCCAACAGCCAGATGGGACACCCACCCCCCCTACCCCTCCCCCCCCACTACCCCCTCCCTCCCCCCTGCCTTCCCTCTTAGAAGGCACTCCCCCCTCTTTACGGACAACTGAGGTTGTCAATCTGTTTCCCCCCAAAAAATATGTCGATTTAAAAATGTTAGGCTATATCGCTTGTTGTACCTGCATTCATATCTAACTGCCTAATAAAATTATTTGGAAAAAAAAATATTATTATTATTAATGGGTCCTTATAAGTGTATATGAAGATTTACATGTCTTGAAATGCTGACCTGCTATGGGATTTTGGGTAATCCCTGGGGACGGCCGACACGAGTCATAGTATCCAATTACTACCTGGTTTTCATATACTATTGGAGCTGGGATTTCCCTGGCTGGCTGCTAGCACCACACAGCGCAGGGTTAATGATCGCCTTTGTTAGCCGGCAGTTACTTGCGTGATCTTACCTTCTGTCATTGATGATTCACGAAGCACGACACGTCTTTCGCATCATTATCGTATTGCCAAAACAAGTAATATTGGTATCATATATTAGTCCTATTTGAATGTTGAACATCTAGTAGTATTAGTGGTGTCCCAAACAAGCCAGCCCCTTAAGCTCCGTCTGTGCCAGGCAGGCAGTGCTACACCCATTCCTAACATCTGTCACAATTGCCAATTCTCATCTGGCAGCCACCCACCAATTACATAACATCCATATTGTATATTAAAAAAAGACGGTGTCTCCATCAGCAGCACGTTCAGTAGATGTGAAAGTGTATGTATCCATGGTTTTGATTATAAAAAAAAGACCCGCTCCAAGTCCTGATGTTTTATTTAAAAAACATGACAATGTGATCGAGCGGTTGCTAACTCTCACTCTCCCTCCCGGGCACAAACAGGTGGGAGAGCAGGCGAGCAGGTGGGAGAGCAGGCGAGCAGGTGGGAGAGCAGGCAGGCAGGTGGGAGAGCAGGCAGGCAGGTGGGAGAGCAGGCAGGCAGGTGGGAGAGCAGGTAGGCGAGCAGGTGGGAGAGCAGGCAGGCAGGTGGGAGAGCAGGCGAGCAGGTGGGAGAGCAGGCAGGCAGGTGGGAGAGCAGGCAAGCAGGCGGGAGAGCAGGCAGGCAGGTGGGAGAGCAGGTGGGAGAGCAGGCAGGCAGGTGGGAGAGCAGGTGGGAGAGCAGGCAGGCAGGTGGGAGAGCAGGCAGGCAGGTGGGAGAGCGGGAGAGCAGGTGGGAGAGCAGGCAGACAAGTGGGAGAGCAGGCGAGCAGGTGGGAGAGCAGGCAGGCAGTTGGGAGAGCAGGCGAGCAGGTGGGAGAGCAGGTGGGAGAGCAGGCAGGCAGGTGGGAGCAGGCAGGCAGGTGGGAGAGCAAGCAAGCAGGTAGGCGAGCAGGTGGGAGAGCAGGCAGGCGGGAGAGCAGGCAGGCAGGTGGGAGAGCAGGTGGGAAGGCAGGCAGGTGGGAGAGCAGGCAGGCAGGTGGGAGAGCAGGCGAGCAGGTGGGAGAGCAGACGAGCAGGTGGGAGAGCAGGCGAGCAGGTGGGAGAGCAGGCAGGCAGGTGGGAGAGCAGGCGGGAGAGCAGGCAAGCAGGCGGGAGAGCAGGCAGGCAGGTGGGAGAGCAGGTGGGAGAGCAGGTGGGAGAGCAGGCAGGCAGGTGGGAGAGCAGGCGAGCAGGTGGGAGAGCAGGCAGGCAGGTGGGAGAGCAGGCAGGCAGGTGGGAGAGCAGGCAGGCAGGTGGGAGAGCGGGAGAGCAGGCGAGCAGG
>NW_027455161.1:0-43814 GCF_040206685.1 Ascaphus truei
TTATTATTGGTTTTTTTGTTGAGGAAGAGTAAGAAGATTAATTGAAATAGAAAAGATGGAGTTGAAAGAAAAAATGATGATGGATGAATTGAAATGAGAAGAAATGGAGTTGAAAAAAAAATGGAGAAGGATGGATGAGAAAAGATTATGATATATATATATGTTTTGTAGGTAAGAAGAAGATGGAGAAGATAAGAAAGGAAAAGATTGTAATAATTATTTTAAGTATGTTAAGTATGAGTTTGAGTATGATTTTTTTTAGGTAGAGATTTTAAGTAGTTGGATAAAGTAGGTATGTAGTGGATAGGGTGGTAATGTTTGGGAGGTTGTTTAGAGTTGGGAGGTTTGATGGTTTGTGTGGTGTGGTTTGTGGTGGGTGTTGTAGAGGTGTTTTGTATTGTATGTATTTTGGTGTGTTATTGTTGGATTATTTATTTTGATTATTGTTTTTTTGAAGAAGATTGAGGGTATGAGGTTGAGTTGAATGGTTAGAGGGGGGGTAAGTTGTTATATGGAAGGTTTGGGTAGGTAAAGGAGAGATTGTATATATGGAAGGATTGTGATGTTTGTATGGATAGGAAGTGGGTGTTTGGGGATTGGTTGTGATGAATTGGGTTGAGAGGTGAGGATAAGAGAAAGAGATAAGGGGGGGGGAAGGATTGGTGGTGGGGGGTGGTTGTGTTAAGTGTGATTGGAAGGGTGTTGTAATGATAAGAGTGTTGAGTGATTAAGTGTGGTGTGTAATTGAAGAGATAAAGGGGTGATTTGTAGTAAATAAAGGGAAAGGTAAGGGGATTATATTGTAATGAAGTTTGATGAGGGTTTTATAAAGGTAAGGTGGTATGGAGGGGGAGATGGAGAGGAGGTTTTTTAGAAGAGGGTTTTGTGTATGGTTAGTTGAGAGATGAAAATGTAGAGAGTTTGGATTAAAGTGGAAGAGATTGTTAAGGATAATGGTATGTATGTGGTAGTGTGTTGTGGTTTTTTTAGTAGAATGATTGGATTAAGTGAGTTTGGATTATTATTGTAGGGTGAGTGTGAGTGTAGGTAGGTGGTGAATTGTTATTTATTTTTAAAATGGTTTTTTTGGTTGGAAGGAAGGTAGAATTTTGGATTGATGGTTGAAAGTGATTATTAAGGAATGTGTGTAGGTGGGGGGTGTGAAAGGGTGTAAGGGAAATGAGTTTTTTGGAATTAGGGGGGGGGTTATTTGAGTGGTGAGAATGATATGAGAATGGTTGTTGGAATATGGGGTTAGTAAAGGTAGGGTTTTTAAAGGGAAGGGGGAGGGGTTTGGGAAGGGAAGAATTAAGGTTTGAAAATGAAGGGGGTAGAAAGGTGTTGTGAGGGGGTTTAGAAGGGTGGGGGAAAGTTGTGTGGGTGTGTGGTGATGATGGGGAGTATTTAAGTGTATGGGTAGAAAAAGAGTTGGTGGGTTAATAAATGTGTGTGGAAATTGATATATAGGGGGTTAGTGAGTGGTTTGGGGGGGGGGGAGTGTTGGGGGTGGGGTTTGGGTGATGTAGTTCGTCGTTGAAAGTGTATTGCAGTTGTTTGACTCTTCGATAATTAGAAGGTCCATCCCCTTTATTAATTTGGTGGCTCTTCTCTGCACTCTCTCTAGTTCCATAATGTCTTTTCTTAGGATTGGTGCCCAAAATTGTACTCCATATTCAAGGTGTGGTCTTACTAATGCTTTGTAAAGGGGCATAATTATGTCTACTTCCCTTCCATCCATTGCCCGTTTGATGCAAGATAAGATCTTGTTTGCCTTTGCAGCTACTGCATGACATGGGCACTATTGCTAAGCCTGCTGTCTACAAGCACTCCTAAATCCTTCTCCATCAAGGATTCCCCAATATATCTCCATTTAATTTGTAAGTCGCCTTTTTATTCTTGCATCCCAAATGCATAACCTTACATTTATCTGTATTAAACCTCATTTGCCATTTACCTGCCCACGTTTCCAGTCTCTCCAAGTCCTTCTGAAGAGAAATTTCATCCTGCTCTGATGAGACGGAGGCATTCACCCCAGAAACCTGATCCTGTCATCCCCCATACCATCGCGGAGACTCAGGCCCCCCTGTTGCCAGCAGGTATGCACCACACTCAGACACGTAGCCAGACCCTAGTACAGAGGAGGGGGGCCCGATCTGCGATTGGCCCAGGGAAGGGGGGCTACATTGGGAATCAATGTTATTTTTCTTCATATTAATGGGTATCCTCAAAGCTAATGATATGCCAAAATGACGTCCATTAGCAAAACTACAATTGTTTCTTCACTTTTTCTGCTTGATGAATAGGGTGACCAGATTTCGAAAATGAAAAACCTGGACACCTTAAAAAATAATTTATTAAACAAATGACATCACGTGACACCCCCCGTTGCCATGACAACAAGACACTCTGATGCCCCTGCAGTGTTAGTGTGTATAGAGGTGGGGGCTTTGCTTGGCCCTTCAACTCTTACAGCCAGGGCATTATTGGCCAGGAATGCCCAGTTCGGAGGGGATTACTACTTCAAAATGTATTTGATTCGTAACAACATCAAAAAACTCTAATACCAATAACTAACAACCACAGACAATGATAATCTAAACCATCAAATAAAATGTCTACGGCCCTTGTTCAAGCATGTTTGCGGTACTTACCAGATAAATCAGTGCCTGCAATTCACGACTGTATCCGCCTCTCCGAGCGTCTGAAAGCAATCCAGCGTTCCTGGTGTGTGGCTGAAGAGGTGAGGGACTCCCTCCTCAAACGGAAAAGAAGAGCAAAAAATAGAGTTGGAACATACCCATCATACAGGGATGAGAGAGAGAGAGACAGAGAATGAGAGAGAGACAGAGAATGAGAGAGAGACAGAGAATGAGAGAGAGACAGAGAATGAGAGAGAGACAGAGAATGAGAGAGAGACACAGAGAGAGAGAAACAGAGAGAGGGACATAGGGAGAGAGAGACACAGAGAGAGAGAGAGAGAGAGAGAGAGAGAGAGAGAGAGACAAAAGTAATGTACTGTATAACCATTATACCGTACCCCCTAGTATTCGTGTAATCATTGTCCCACACCCCCTATTACTCACGCTTTGGCAATACTGAAATGTTCTTTTGACATGCCAATCAAGCTGATTTGATTTGAGAGACACAGAGACACACACAGAGACACAGAGAGAGACAGAGATACACACAGAGAGAAACAGAGACACACAGAGAGAGACAGAGACACAGAGAGACACACAGAGAGAGACAGAGACACACAGAGAGAAACAGAGACACAGAGAGAGAGACAGAGACACACAGAGAGACAGAGACACAGAGAGAGAGAGAGAGAGACACGGGCCTATTTAGTAAGCGTCGATAAGGCTGCGTCTATAGTATTTCAGACGGAGGGAAGGCACACGCTGCAATACACTTGCTGAAGCCTGAGCTTTTTTATGGCTTTGCAGGGTATGCAGCGGGTGCGATTGGGGGCGTGGCAATAAATATTTGGAGGCGTGGCAATAACGTTCCGGCGCGGACGTCACTTCCCTACCTCACATCCCGATCCACCGGCATTTTTTCAGATGCAGCATCTGAAGCACTGTGCAGACAAGAAGAAAAATGCACACAATGCGCACCAGAGATTAAAATATAGTAAATTATTTATTAATAAAACAAGAAATAACCGAGGGGGATCCAACCCCACCTCAGTACTTTCTTCTCGTTGCTATTGCCACACTATACGTCCTGACGCCGGAAGGGAAGTTGGTACGCGACCAAGACGAGACACCGGATTTACAGTGGAACCACAACATACCACAGATTGCTGGAGGACCACACTGCGAGGGGCACAGCCTATCGAGTTTCCCGGTCATCGTCCAAAGTCTGGAGCTGCGGATTGACCACCGGATTACCACGGAGCCCGAGCCTGTCTCACACAATGCTTTTACCAAACGGATGTTTGTGAGTTTGCTATTTTTATCTTGTCCAGGAAATGAAATTGTTAAACCGAATTTACACATGGAGCGGGCACTTTCTCTTCTTTTTTTTGTTTAGATATCTATCGAGGAGGTGGTTGTTTCCCTGAAGAGAGCTGCCAGGGCTCCAGAGGACGCCCGAATTGGATCCTTTTATGATTGAGTTATAACATAGCTATTAGAGCTAGGTTTCTGGACTTTTATTGTGTTTAGGCATAGTGTTTATTATTATTTTATTACAGCTACTTTTTAGTAATTGCACTGTTATTAATTCTGACCACTAATTCTCACTGCCATTATAATCTCTCTCTAGCCACAACCAAATTGCTATATCAGCTATATTATTTATTGGTTATACCAGGGGAGCACAAACTTTTGCAGCTCGCCCCCCTGCTGGTGCTCGCGCCCCCCCCCCTTACCTTGATGCGGCGTCACGTGACCTGCAGCGGCATTTGACGAGGGTGACGTCACATGACCCCGCGGCGTAATTTAACATACTGTGCTATATGTATGCACACACAGCTGTCTCTTACACATACAAATACTGTTTTTCCATCCCTATACACCAATAGGGACCACAAAGTATCCACACACACTTTTAGTTGTGCTACAAACTCTCACATTTCCACACCCACCCACACCATTTATATCCACTCCCATTCCACACACACCTTTTGTAAAGCACTGTATATACTGTGGGCTCTCCATTCATTTTCATTCACACTGATACACATACACACTCTTTCATCACTTGCTTTCAGGAACCTTTTGACACCTCTAGGCATAAAACACATCCACACCGGGGGAAGGACCAGCACAGATAACATTCCAAGAGACACTGTTTTTAAGTATACCTTTTGCTTGCTTCATTCATTGTAACATCGCCGGAAGAAGAGATCAGTGTATCTCGAAAGCTCGCACAAATAAAAGCATTTCGTTAGCCACAGAACGGTATCATCTATTTATTTTTTGATTATTGAAGCTCGGCTAACACGGTACTGATACCTCTATATATATATATTGCGCGCGCACACACACATATAACGTTTTATCCAACTTTTTCATTTATCATTTGTAGAGAAAATGAACAATGTCGCCAGAAGTGCTATTTTTCAAAATGTAACATCTCTACTAATTAGTGTAAAATGATACTTCATATAAAGCAGGTTATGGGACCCAGTATAAAATGACCTTCATGTTTCTTATCACATCCCAGTATATGGATACTTTCTATTATCACAAGCTGCTAACATGTGACAGGGCTCAGAGTCTGAGCCCAGAATGTGACATACAGAACATTCTCATTCTAAATTTCAAAAAATATTGTGTTGATTTCTGACCTGACTGCCGTGGTTACAGCTCAACCACTCTGTTCTACTGTATGTCACCACTTTCTGCCACAACCAGCTGACGGTGGATCTGCAAGGAGTTCAACGCTCATTGGCATCACATCTGTGGCTTGGTTGACGTATCATTTCTCCAGCTTTTTATTGTATTGTTTTTAAATAGATTATATTTATTTAGTTGAATAGATATTTATTTAGTTTAATATATATTTAGTTTAATAGATTATATTTCTAAGTTTAATAAGTTATATTTCTTAGTTTAATAAGTTATATTTCTTAGTTTAATAAATTATATTTCTTAGTTTAATAAGTTATATTTCTTAGTTTAATAAATTATATTTCTTAGTTTAAAAAGTTATATTTCTTAGTTTAATAAGTTATATTTGTTAGTTTAATAAATTATATTTCTTAGTTGAATAAGTTATATTTGTTAGTTAATAGATTATATTTGTTAGCACAGTAGATTATATTTACTAGTATTTAAGTCTCCCCCTCAGTGCCCCATTAGGACCCGTGCGCATATTTCACATCTTTTCGGAGTCGCTTATTTTTTAGACCCTCGGAGCCGAAACCTAAAGGGGTCAGCTAAGAAAGTTCGGATCAAGAGGAGCTGCACAGCTTAAAGACAGAACATTTCCAAGGGAGATGGAGACAATTTGGGTAAGATCTGATTAAAGGACAACCTTTGAGGAAGGAAAGGGTGACAGGGGAGTCTAAGAGGGGGGTGAGAGAGCAAGGTGGTGTGTCAGATTGGGGCAGAGCAAGAGAACGCAAAAATGATGGGGATTTGCTGCACACCAAAAAAAAACAATAAGTAGTGATACTTTTACCGGTGTCCCTTAGTCTCAGGGAAGACCGTCATTTCGTCCAATGGATACAATATGATTGATGGGAAAGGGCACACGGATTTGAATAAAAAAAGATAATTTATTGTGCCACAGACTACAATGTTTCGGCTGCTGGCCTTTCTTTGCTGGATTTAGTGGGTTTAGCCACTTTACCTGAGAAAGACCAGCAGGCCGAAATGTTGTTGTCTATGGCAGTGCAAGAGAAAACAGGTTGGGGGGGGGTGGGTTCTCGCAAAATCGCCGACCCATGGGTGAGTGTCTCCGGTGGAAACTAGTCCTGGACCCCGGGAAAGCTGTCTGTGGCCCATACAAGCTGAGTAACATGTAGAAAGGACACATGTATGTTCAGAATGAGTTAGCATGGTATTTTGAGAGGCACCATAGCAGGTCAGTGCAAGTCAGTGCAGAGCACTGCAAGGTCAGTCAATATGAGGAAGGGTCCGATGGAGGAGTTGGAGGGTCCCAGAATATCTCTTAAAGCAGGGGTGCGCAAATCAAGGGGCACGACATTTTTTTGGGAGGAGGGGCTCGGCGCTTACAGAGGCCCGTCGCTCTTCCCCACAGCATTTAAATTAAATGCCGGAGATCGCGCGCAAGGCCTCTGTAAGTTCCCTTTCCTTGTCTCCGGCGGCTTCTGGCGACAGCAACGTGGCGTCACATGATGTGGCATTGCCATAGCAACGTGATATCACATGACGTCGTTACATCAGAACGTCGGAGACAAGGTGGGGAAGGTGGAGGGGGGAGCAGGGGGAAAAGGTTGTGCAACCCTGTCTTAAAGCATTGCCTTGCATACAGATCAGAGGCCAAGAATGGATATGGATATCCGATGTGAAGCCGGAAATAAGACAGAAAAGACCGTTTCGGGGGAAGAAGGTGAGTGATGAAATAGCCGTCACTGTGTAACTCTTCCAATTACCTGCAACTTCATGCAGAGAAATAGCAACGCTTGTTTTTAACATGCTAAGCGCCTAATGGGGAATTCAACTGCTGAGAGGTTAAGGGAGTTACTCACCAAACTCAGCGACGTTTCTGTGTCTCTGTGATAACTCCCCCAGGACATGCCTGAAAACCAGAGGTAACTCAATGTATTTTTGATAAATAGAAACATGACCTTCTGGGGAGGGGTATATAATGGGTACTGGGCCTGGTGAGGTGGGTATAACGGGTACTGGGCCTGGTGAGGTGGGTATAACGAGTACTGGGCCTGGGGAGGGGCGTATAACAGGGTACTGGGCCTTGGGAGGGTTGTATAACTGGGTACTGGGCCTGGGGAGGTGGGTATAACGGGTATTTGCCCTGTGGAGGGCGGTATAACGTGGTATTGGGGATGGGGTATAAGTGGCACAGGAGCTCTTGCGATACAGAGTATCACTGTCCCTGGTTACAAACACTTCATGTCTCCTGCAGATCAGGACACGCACGAAGGTGGTGCCCTTTGTGCCACCAGACGACGAGGCGGGCTACGAGGCGGACGACGAGGCATACGACAAAGCGGCCGTCAAGTGGAACAATGAGGTGGGCTACAAGGCGGCCGATGACGCAGACGTGGTGTACGATGACCAAGGAGCATACGACAGGTGTGGCCGGATCTGCTGCTTCATCTTTTTTAGGCGGAGGAGAAGACCCCGGGAGCAGGTAGGAGAATACGAGAGGTGCGGACAGATCTGCTGCTTCACCTTTTTTAGGCGGAGAAGTAGCCAGGAGCAGGTAGCAGAGGAGCCAGGGCGTAGATACAGGGGTATTCTAGGGGCCCTGAGAAGTTGGTTTGACCGCAGGAGAGGCAGATAAGATCAGGAAGGCTGCGGGAGGGGCAGGTACTAGAGGGAGATAGGGATATTGGGCGTGAGAGGGTGAGAGAGAACAAGGAGCAGGGCCGGAGCACGGGTTTCATGCGCCCGAGGCGAAACTTAAAATTTGTGCCCCAGTTGTATAAAAAATAATAAGATAAATAAAATAATAAAATAAACAGTGGCGTAGCTATCGGGGCTGCAGGGGGTGCAACCGCACCCCAGCGCGACGCAAAATAAAAATAAAAGGGCGCCAAAATACTGGATAAAAAAAAGAATAATAATTTTAAAAAAAAGATAAATAAATAAAATAATAAGAGGAAAAAATAATAATGATTATTAATGCGCCCCTAGGACCTCTGCGCGCTAGGCGACCGCCTAATGGCCGGCCGGCCCTGCGAGGTATGCGGGAGGAAAAAGGGTGAATGGGATAGATATGCAGGGGGATGGGGGAGCAGGTGAGTTATACACAGGGGCACAAGGGCCCCATCACCCGCATCTCTATATACTGAGTGTGCCCCTGTGTATAACAACGCTGATCTGTGCTGCTCCATCTGATCTCACTGCGCAGTGATCCAGGGACCATCCGATCGCCATTTAATGGGGTCAGGAAGGAATTTTTTTCCCCCATTGCACAGCAGGGGTTATGTTTCGCCTTCCTCTGGATCACAGCAACAAACTGCCCTTTGTGCATGAATTATCAGTGAGATCTTTAAACACCCTGCATTGGTCTTCACCCCTTTGCTGCCGGAGGGGCCTGCAATGCATTGCTCTGCGTGTTACTATATCGCTCCGCAATGTGCTGCAGGCCCCTACCAGCAAAGAGATTCATTATTTCAATAAAATACTCTCTTTAATCAAACCTATGTGTAGTGTCTTTTCTATCCGTTGTATCTATTGCTAACAGCTCAGTGATTCTTCCCCAGGACGCTGCACTAGTGTCACGCTGCCAAGCCCGGGTGTGAGGGAGATTTATAGGGTCAAATATACACTTCTGCCAAAACACAAGTGCAAACAGGAAGCCCCTCTGATCTCATATCTTTTATTACACAAAACGGCATCTAAAAAGGTAAAAAGAACATACATGGGATTCTGCTACAAATATCTCTCTAATTACAAACCAATTAGCAAATCATTCAGATTAGAGTCGAGCGAAAAGAAAGTGTTAAGTATCTCATGTACAGTATATGCAGTGCAGGCTGTTCTGCAGCATTACATGCAGGGGACAACGTTTAGGGGATATAAGTAATGCTGATCTCAGAGCTGACCGGCTGACCTGCTCTACTGGCTGAACGGCTGACCTGCTCTACCGGCTGAACGGCTGACCTGCTCTACTGGCTGACTGGCTGACCGGCTGACCTGCTCTACCGGCTGACCGGCTTCTATTCTTTCAGCTAAATGACCTGAATTGTGGCCCCTGTATCTCCCAATTAAACGTTTTATTGGCATATTCTTGTTTGACTCGTTCTATACAGACATTTTCTATATATTCATTGTGGGATTTGATAACATCTGTAAAATCTCTCAGAATATCACATTCTGTACGTTTGTGTTGAAGATTTTTCCATTCTCAATTTACTTAATATTAGTTTTTGGCATCAATTATTTATATCGAACCCAAAATACCTTTATACAGAATGCTGTTCCCCTTAGCCCACAAATGCTGCTTCATTAAAGCCCACGGGTGGCACTTTATGCATTCTCAAACTTTTAGGCAACATCCCTAATTTCCAAAAGTGGGATTAAATCTGTGCATATTTAAATGGTTAATTTTGTTACTCAGACTCCTAAATCCCTCCCCAAATATATCCGTTTCACATAAAAGTGTGTGCGCTTCTCCTTCCGCCTAACTGGCACGTCGTCCTTACGGGCGCCACTCCGTGTAACTCCACGCTGCCCTCCAGTGGCAAAAGAAATAAGATACATTTACTGTACTCGTCTGGCAGCTGCTCCCGTATAAGGTGGGTAACTCTGTATTAGGGGTCTTGGTAGAGTATATTTTATACTTATGTCGGATAGGTGAGGAATTAATATTCCTAACGGGTTATTGTGAGAGGCCTTAGATCTTATCCTATATGCACGCAGCCCTCGCCTCTCTGACCTTGAACACGTACTTCAATCTGATTTTTTGAGACTTGAAACTGGATTTCCCAAAACAAACTGATTTTAAACACTGACAAGACTGTAACAATGGTATTTGGGACCAGAGCTAAATTGCTAAAGCTGCCAATGACAGAGCTTCAGATAAAAAACAACTCTAATACCATCCTAGCCCCTGTTACTGGTTTGAAATATCTGGGCATATAGTTCAACTCCCATTTAACATTTGGGTTGCACATTGATACCCTGACATCCAAATCCTATGCCAAACTAGGTGTACTTTACAGGAACAAATCCTCCCTAAGGCCCTCATGCAGTAATCGCCTACAGCGATTCAGTAAGCCCAGAGAAGCTGGCGATTAGAGCAAAAATAACCGTTTTTTTTTTGCCGGAAAATAAATAAATAAATAAATAAAATCGGCAGACGCGCGGTGATAAGCCACTTTTCGGCACTGATCGCCAGTTTTTCAAACACGCTTAATTCTATAAGCCCTGATCAGCTTATTGCGGCTGATCGCCACTTTAAAATTGCTGTTTCTTCTCCAAATTGTCCAGCCACAAAAGTTGGCAAGAAGGTGGGGTGAAGCTGCGATGAAAATAAAATGCATGTGTCCCAGAGCTGATATCCATTAATATCAGCACCAGAGACCCCCGTCATGAATCCGATGCATAAAAAATGCATTTACAGGCAACTTCATTACCGCCAAGGCAATGAAGGGGTTATATACCCATGCCAGGCTTATTGCGGGTAGCGGGGGTGGGTGAAGGTGGTATTTGGCCCTGGGTGGGTGTTTAGGCCTTGCCAGGGGGTTGCGGGATGACTTAACCTCTTCTTTAATTTAGCGGTTAAAACCGCTAAGGTAATGAAGGGGTTAACCCCTCCCGCTACCCCCCCACCCGGTAGGCCTAAACACTCATCCTTGGGGCCAATACCCCGTTCACCCACCCCCGCTACCCACAATAAACAAAAATACACATAACAGCCCCACTGGCCACCTCCTAGGTCCCTAATAAACCATTACAATATTCATAAAACCATTATTTTGTTTACACCCAGGATTATTACATGGGATTAGGGCTATGTTATTCAGTGAGGGGTTGTATGTTTGTATTCGTAGGGACAGGCAAGGCCGGAGCCAGATGGAGTTCTCCTGCCTCTGTCCTCCCTGTCTCCTGACCCTTCCTGTAGCCGGACAAAGAAGAAGAAGCAGGCACACGGTCTTACTCAAAGGAGGTTTAATATGCCATAAAAGTCCAACGTTTCGGCAGTCAAGGTGAAGGCTACAAACACAAGAAACAGTCACAATATATACCACCCCCGATACTCACCCCTCCCCGCTCTGCCACATAACCAGGATGTTGACCCCCACCTGATGACGTCAGAGCTACCATATAGCGCCCCCTAGTGACGTCAGACGTCTAGGTCTAAATCCCTGGCAATACAGCATAGAGCTGTCTTGGAGGACTGCAGCCACAGCCACACCTCTCCCCAGACTGAACACTCCCCCATGATGACGTCAGCGTGACCCGGCAGTCAGGGGGGGGGTAAGGGGGGACGGGCGTGCACCAATCAAGACTGTACTCACAGGGCTGGACAAAGATGTATCTGTCGCCATGGGATCAGTGTCAGAGCAGGGAGGAGTGAGACACTCCTATAAATCACCCTGAAAGTGTAAATAAACCACACACCAAAATATTAATAAAGCATATGTGCACAAAACTAATACAGCAATATACTATTAAAACATGTGACTGTATACTGCTGATGACATCAGTATAATCCTGCAAAGTTACAGTGAAATTCCACATAAGAATATGCAGTACGTCAGTATTTAGAATATACTAGTGTGTATACCTAGGTCAGAAATGGGTACACACAACCAGGGGGGGGGGGGAGGGGAAGGGAGGGAGGGGAAGGGGGAGGGAGGGGAAAAAAAGAAGGGAAAAAAACCACACAAAAAGGATAATCTTCCCAATTGGTAAGTGCAGAGTCCATGGATGGTGCAAGATCAAATATGCCTGTAGAAAGACAAAAATTACCTTCTATGAAGGAAGCATTTTAAATTCTGTTGCTCATTAAGACCCATACCGTTGCTGGTATTTAAAGCATGTATCCAGAATGCTTCACGTCTCAATAAGAAAGTCTCCCTATCTGGAGTGCCTTGTCTAGGTGCTACTGTCTCAATACCATGATGCGTAAAGAGGCAACATTATGATTGTGTTCCACACAGTATTGCACAAGTATAGAGGGATCCGTACCTTTTCGAATTACACTTTTATGTTCAATGAACCTTGTTTTTAACATTCTTATGGTCTTACCCACATAAAGAAGACCACATGGACACTTTATTACGTACACTACATATTCAGATCTACATGTGATTCTATTTTTGATTTTTATGATCCTCCCGCTTTGGGGGTGACTGAATTGACTACCGGTAGTCAGACTGTTACAGACCGAGCAGCTCATGCATCTAAAGTTACCCGGTCTGCCACCCTCCAGAAAATGAGGAGTTCTGTAGTTACCCTCATTATCTGCATGTAGCAGGCTATCCGCCAGATTTCTCCCTCTTTTGAATGCCACCATTGGTGGTACACAGCAACTTTCAGATAATATATCATCATTTTGCAGAATATGCCAGTGTTTAAGAATGGTAGATTTAATAAAACCACCAGCTTGACTGTATATAGTGGTAAATACAAGCCCGTCCTCCTTCTTATTTTTGGTAGCACTTACCTCTTTATCCAGTGCCCGGTCTAACACAGCAGGAGGATATATGCAGGAAGATATCCCCTAGCCAGGAATCTACCACGTAGTTCTCCAATAGCTGGTTCAATATGATCCTTCCTGCTCGTGATTTTGCAGACCTGGACTTTCTGTGAAAAAGGTAATGCATCAATAAGAGAAGGAGGATGATGGCTATCTGCCCTTAAAATTGCATTTCTGTTTCTAAAAAGATCAGTATGTAACTCCCAATTAGTCTGTGTAATGAGGACATCTAAAAAAGAGAGTTGCTGTGTACTCCATGTATTAGTGAGGAGGACCGGTGAATGGAGACCATTAAGATACTCAAAAAAAGATAACAGCTGATCCTCCGTACCTGTCCATATGAAAAACATCATCAATATATCTGTAATAGCTTTTAATATGCACTAAAAAGTCTGATTTGTAGATGTACTGCTCTTCGAAATGTGTCATGTATATGTTGGCGTAAGCAGGGGCCATATTACTGCCCATTGCTGTCCCCTTAATCTGCAGGAAGAAATCACTCTCAAATCTAAAATAATTTTTTATAGAGAATGAAATGTAAAATGAGCATAATGTATTCAATTGGAACAGTATCACTATAATGGCGAATGAGGGTGGCCTTGATTATCTCAAGAACTTCAAAATGGGGGATTATTGTATAAAGGCTAGACACATCTAAACTAACCAGAATATGATTAGTCCCATCACCAGGTGAGTTTTTTAATTTGTCAAGGAAATCAAACGTGTCTTTGATGTATGAGTTGCTGTCTGTTCTATAGGTTGTAGAAATGTGTCTACAAATTTTGCAAGGGGTTGATTTAATGAATTAATAGCAGCTATAATAGGCCGCCCCAGGGGATTGTTTAAATTCTTGTGTATTTTGGGCAAGGTATAGAAAATAGGGCATTTAGGATGCAACATAGTTAGAAACTCAGATTCAGGCTCTGTTATCCACCGGTTATTAACCCCCATTTGGATAATTTCCTTAATTTCTCTCGCATAGTTAAAGGTAGGGTCCCTATCCAATTTAATGTAGCAGTTAATGTCACTCAGTTGTCTGATGGTTTCAGCCTTATAATCTGAGTAATTCTGCACTACTAGGGCACCCCCCTTGTCCGCACGCTTAATAATAATCTCATTATTATTAGTCAACATTTTTAATGCTTCCTTTTCCTGAACAGACATATTGTATGTAGCCCTATGTTTGTTTTTTTTGTACCTTGCAATGTCCCCCTTAACCAGTCGTATATATGTGCTGACTGATTGATTTTTAAATGGCGGGACAAAAGTGGATTTGAGCTTGCACATTTTGGTACCTTGATAAGAAGCCGAATTATCTGTCCCTTGCTGGTCAGTGGCCAAATTAACTGTCCCTTGTTGTTCATAGGAGGATTACCTGTCCCTGGTTGGATATTGGAATGCACCGATTCTGTAGACCTGTTAGAAAAAAATGATTTAAGGTTTAATACACGTTCGAATTTAAATAGGTCAACCTCCAAATCAAAATCATTAAACAATGTAAAGCGGGTAATCAGGTGGTGCACAGCTGCCGTCAGGATATGAAACAGGGAGTCCACACGCTATTTATCTAAAAGTCCATGTTTAATGAGTGCATGACAGCACAGAACAAAACTGCTACAAGGTACTTCTTGACGCGTTTCGTCTCGTTCGAGACTTTGTCAAAGACCTGCTTTACTGGCTGACCAGCTGACCTGCTCTACTAGCTGACCGGCTGATCTGCTCGACCGGCTGACCTGCTCTACTGGCTAACTGACTGACCTGCTCTACTGGCTGACCGACTGACCTGCTCTACCAGCTGACTGGCTTCCCTTCTTTCAGCTAAATTACCTGAATTGTGGCCCCTGTATCTCCCAATTAAAGCTGCAGTTCAGTCAATATCCTGCATGTGTGTTTTTTTTTAATAAATCAGTTCTGTATTAAGAAAAAATACTTTTAGCATTTTCTGTTTTTAAAAAAACAACTTTGAAAGACCAATTTTCTTGTATTCTATTTTAACAGCCATTTGCTAAGGCACTGCCCCTTCATGTCCTGTCACAAGCCCTGGCACACCCCTTTGTCAGCCCTGCCCTCTAGCAAATGTCAATGCAGGAGTGCTCATGAATATTCATGAGCTTCCACTGAGTGACAGAAGCAGAAGAAAAACAAATCCCTTCACTAATTATGTCACCAAATTTCGCCTATCAATACATGAAGAACGAATTGACCTGCAGCTATACAGTTCTTTAGGTAATTAGAGATTGCCCACATGAAACTATTGAAGTAAAAAAATAAATTAAAAAAAAAGACTGAACTGCAGCTTTAAACGTTTTATTGGCGTATTCTTGTTTGACTCGTTCTATACAGACATTTTCTATATATTCATTGTGGGATTTGATAACATCTGTAAGATCTCTCAGAATATCACATTCTGTACGTTTGTGCTGAAGTTTTTTCCATTCTCAATTTACTTAATATTAGTTTTTGGCTTCAATTATTTATATCGAGTCCAAAATACCTTTATACAGAATGCTGTTCCCTTTAGCCCACAAATGCTGCTTCATTAAAGCCCAGGGGTGGCACTTGATGCATTCTCAAACTTTTAGGCAACATCCCTAATTTCCAAAAGTGGGATAAAATCTGTGCATATTTAAATGGTTAATTTTTCCATTTTTCCATTATGACAAAATATAAATTTTCTCACTCAGACTACTAAATCCCTCCCCAAATATATCCGTTTCACATAAAAGTGTGTGCGCTTCTCCTTTCGCCTAACTGGCACGTCGTCCTTACGGGCGCCACTCCTTGTAACTCCACGCTGCCCTCCAGTGGCAAAAGAAATAAGATACATTTACTGTACTCGTCTGGCAGCTGCTCCCGTATAAGGTGGGTAACTCTGTATTAGGGGTCTTGGTAGAGTATATTTTATACTTATGTCGGATAGATGAGGAATTAATATTCCTAACGGGTTATTGTGGAGGCCTTAGATCTTATCCTATATGCACGCAGCCCTCGCCTCTCTGACCTTGAACACGTACTTCAATCTGATTTTTTGAGACTTGAAACTGGATTTCCCAAAACAAACTGATTTTAAACACTGACAAGACTGTAACAATGGTATTTGGGACCAGAGCTAAATTGCTAAAGCTGCCAATGACAGAGCTTCAGATAAAAACCAGCTCTAAAACCATCCTAGCCCCTGTTACTTGTTTGAAATATCTGGGCATCCAAATCCTATGCCAAACTAGGTGTACTTTAAAGGAACAAATCCTCCCTAAGGCCCTCATGCAGTAAGCAGCGATAAGCCACTTATCACCAGCTTATCGCCAAAAAAGCCACACTGATACACACACACACACACACACAGATACAGAAACACTGATACACACACACAGATACACAAACACACAGATACACATACACACACACACACACAAATACACACACACAAATACACACACACACAAATACACACAAATACACACAAATACACACACACACACACACACACACACACACACACACACACACACACACACACACACACACACACACACTGATTCACACACACACCCCCCACTGATACACACACACACACACACACACACACACACTGATACACACACACACACACTGAAACACACACACACACACACACACAGATACACACACACACAGATACACAAACACACAGAGATACACATACACACACACACACAAATACACACACACACACACACACACACACACACTGATACACATACACACACACACACTGATACACATACACACACACACACACTGATACACATACACACACACACACACACACACACACACAGATACAGACACACTGATACACACACCCACCCACTGATACACACACACACACACACCCACTGATACACACACACACACACCCACTAATACACACACACACACACTGATACACACACACACACTGAAACACACACACACACTGATACACACACACACACACTTATACACACACACACACACCGATACACACACACACACACACACACACTGATACACACACACACACACACACACACACACACAGATACACACACACACACAGATACACACACACACACAGATACACAAACACACAGAGATACACATACACACACACACACACAAATACACACACACACACACTGATACACATACACACACACACACTGATACACATACACACACACACACACACAGATACAGACACACTGATACACACACCCACCCACTGATACACACACACACACACACCCATTGATACACACACACACACACACCCACTAATACACACACACACACACACTGATACACACACACACACACTGAAACACACACACACACTGATACACACACACACACACACTTATACACACACACACTGATACACACACACACACCGATACACACACACAGAGATACACCCCGCCTCCCCCTGCACCGCCTGCGACCGCGCAGCAACCACTGCCCGCCCCCAAGCCCATCTCCCACACCAAGGGGACGGGGGGAAGTGAGCGCCGGGGGGCAAAGCTGTGAGCGATGGGGGACAAAGCTGTGAGCGCCGGGGGGGCAAAGGTGGGAGCGCCGGGGGGGCAAAGCTGTGAGCGCCGGGGGGGCAAAGCTGTGAGCGCCAGGGGGACAAAGCTGTGAGCGCCGGGGGGGCAAAGGTGGGAGCGCCGGGGAGGGCAAAAGTGGGAGCGCCGGGGAGGGCAAAGGTGGGAGCGCCGGGGGGGGCAAAGGTGGGAGCGCCGATGGGGCAAAGGTGGGAGCGCCGGGGGGCAAAGGTGGGAGCGCCGGGGGGCAAAGGTGGGAGCGCCGATGGGGCAATGGTGGGAGCGCCGGGGGGGGCAAAGGTACAAGGTGGTACAAAGGTAGGCGCACCCCCGCTACCAACTCCTATTACCCCCCCTGGCTGGGACCCGGGACAGAAAGGGGACACTCACCGCGAACAGAGGAGCCGGGAGCGGGAAGACACGTGTGCTCTGCACAAAGAGGAAGTCCCGCCCCCGGCTTCCTCTGACCTGCCTGCAACCAATCCCCTGCGGGCCGGCCGGCATTCTAAGTCCCGCCCCCGGCATCATCATTCATCCAATCCCATGCGGGCCGGCCGGCATTCTAAGTCCCGCCCCCGGCATTCTCCTTCATTCAGTCTCCCCGGCAACATTCACACACACACATAGAAAATACTTACCGGCCGCCGCATTCTCCTCACCGCCGCTGCCCCGCAATACCGGGACCAGGGACAAAAACCGGGACATAACCGGGACGGAGCTAAAATCGGGACAGGGCAGAAAAAAACGGGACTGTCCCGGCAAAACCGGGACGAATGGTCACCCTACTTACAGACTATTCACTTGAGTGGACCATAAAGTGTCTTATAGAGGGAACGCTAAGGTGTCTTAAGATGCATTAAGATATATTATGTATGTAAATATTTATTTATATAGCGCTTTATAAGAGAGGCAATACAGTACAGAGAATTATAGTACAATAAGTGCAACAAACAAAATCAGACAATAGGAAAGGAAATCCCTGGCCTGCAGAGCTTACAGTCTTAATGCTAGATCCATGGAACTCTGTTGTGTTTACGCTAATAACGGGACATTCCTGAAATTGGTACCTGACCCTGTGCGGTCGGCAGAGACACAGGGGCAGTGCCTGCCAATATCATAAAGAGCAGTGCACTTCCTATTTAGTAGAAGTGTGTGTCAGAGTTAAGAGTTCAGTCCAGAGTTAGAGTCTGCTGAGTCTGTCACCTGGCTGGCCCTCTCACCTTTTTGGTGTTCCCTTCATTATTATTTTGTTTATTAAGAGAGAGCCTATATCAATTGGCCGTTGGAGAAGGGGAGCCATCAGCCTCTGAGTAGAGCTGATGCAACCTTAGTTAGGGAGGTGGACCAATTCCTCTCACCCTGTTTAGGGGGCGAGGGAAGAGCTAGCCCCACCCTGGGTGCCCTTGACCTGGGGTGGTGGCAGGGACACAGAGACCATCCTGAGGGAGAGCAGTCCTGTGTGGAGGAAGACACCCTGTACCTGATTGACAGTCTTGTTGCTGCTATTCTGCTGCTGTGAATAAAGAGCTGCGGCTGCTTTTAAAGATATACAGTGTGAGACTGGAATCTCTCATCCCCGAGGGGGGGGGGGGGGACTCTCTGGAAGGATTCCACCCGTATTCCTGGGGCTCAGAGATGGAGGCGCTGCACCATTACATACATAGTTACATAGTAGATGAGGTTGAAAAAAGACGTACGTCCATCAAGTTCAACCTATGCTAAATTCAGACAACAGATACTTTATTCTATATCTATACTTACTTATTGATCCAGAGGAAGGCAAACAAAAAACCCCATTAAGGGGAAAAATTAATTCCTTCCTGACTCCAAGAATTGGCAATCGGATTAATCCCTGGATCAACATCCTTCCCATATATACTTATTTGGTATATCCCTGTATACCTTTCCCATCTAAAAAGATGTCCAACTTTTTTTTGAACAAATCTATTGTATCTGCCATCACAGTCTCCATGGGTAATGAATTCCACATTTTAACTACCCTTACTGTAAAGAACCCTTTCCTTTGTTGCTGGTGAAATTTCCTTTCCTCCAACCTTAAGGGATGGCCCCGAGTCCTTTGTACTGCCCGTGGGATGAATAGTTCTTTTGAAAGCTCCTTGTATTGTCCCTGAATATATTTGTATATAGTTATCATCAGTGTTCGACAAACCTATACATTTGCTCGCCCCGGGCGAGTGGATTTAACCACCGGGCGAGTATATATTGGCCCAAGCAGCACACGTTTGGTACTAGGTGGCGAGTAGATTTTTTTGTGTGGCGAGTAGATTTTTTGGTGATTTGTCAACCACTGGTTATCATATCCCCTCTTAGACGCCTCTTTTCTAATGTAAATAAATCCAATATAGCTAGCCTCTCCTCATAAGTTAGAATGTCCATCCCCTTTATTAATTTGGTGGCTCTTCTCTGCACTCTCTCTAGTTCCATAATGTCTTTTCTTAGGATTGGTGCCCAAAATTGTACTCCATATTCAAGGTGTGGTCTTACTAATGCTTTGTAAAGGGGCATAATTATGTCTACTTCCCTTCCATCCATTGCCCGTTTGATGCAAGATAAGATCTTGTTTGCCTTTGCAGCTACTGCATGACATTGGGCACTATTGCTAAGCCTGCTGTCTACAAGCACTCCTAAATCCTTCTCCATCAAGGATTCCCCCAATATATCTCCATTTAATTTGTAAGTCGCCTTTTTATTCTTGCATCCCAAATGCATAACCTTACATTTATCTGTATTAAACCTCATTTGCCATTTACCTGCCCACGTTTCCAGTCTCTCCAAGTCCTTCTGAAGAGAAATTTCATCCTGCTCTGATGAGACGGAGGCATTCACCCCAGAAACCTGATCCTGTCATCCCCCATACCATCGCGGGAGACTCAGGCCCCCCTGTTGCCAGCAGGTATGCACCACACTCAGACACGTAGCCAGACCCTAGTACAGAGGAGGGGGGCCCGATCTGCGATTGGCCCAGGGAAGGGGGGCTACATTGGGAATCAATGTTATTTTTCTTCATATTAATGGGTATCCTCAAAGCTAATGATATGCCAAAATGACGTCCATTAGCAAAACTACAATTGTTTCTTCACTTTTTCTGCTTGATGAATAGGGTGACCAGATTTCGAAAATGAAAAACCTGGACACCTTAAAAAATAATTTATTAAACAAATGACATCACGTGACACCCCCCGTTGCCATGACAACAAGACACTCTGATGCCCCTGCAGTGTTAGTGTGTATAGAGGTGGGGGCTTTGCTTGGGCCCTTCAACTCTTACAGCCAGGGCATTATTGGCCAGGAATGCCCAGTTCGGAGGGGATTACTACTTCAAAATGTATTTGATTCGTAACAACATCAAAAAACTCTAATACCAATAACTAACAACCACAGACAATGATAATCTAAACCATCAAATAAAATGTCTACGGCCCTTGTTCAAGCATGTTTGCGGTACTTACCAGATAAATCAGTGCCTGCAATTCACGACTGTATCCGCCTCTCCGAGCGTCTGAAAGCAATCCAGCGTTCCTGGTGTGTGGCTGAAGAGGTGAGGGACTCCCTCCTCAAACGGAAAAGAAGAGCAAAAAATAGAGTTGGAACATACCCATCATACAGGGATGAGAGAGAGAGAGACAGAGAATGAGAGAGAGACAGAGAATGAGAGAGAGACAGAGAATGAGAGAGAGACAGAGAATGAGAGAGAGACAGAGAATGAGAGAGAGACACAGAGAGAGAGAAACAGAGAGAGGGACATAGGGAGAGAGAGACACAGAGAGAGAGAGAGAGAGAGAGAGAGAGAGAGAGAGAGACAAAAGTAATGTACTGTATAACCATTATACCGTACCCCCTAGTATTCGTGTAATCATTGTCCCACACCCCCTATTACTCACGCTTTGGCAATACTGAAATGTTCTTTTGACATGCCAATCAAGCTGATTTGATTTGAGAGACACAGAGACACACACAGAGACACAGAGAGAGACAGAGATACACACAGAGAGAAACAGAGACACACAGAGAGAGACAGAGACACAGAGAGACACACAGAGAGAGACAGAGACACACAGAGAGAAACAGAGACACAGAGAGAGAGACAGAGACACACAGAGAGACAGAGACACAGAGAGAGAGAGAGAGAGACACGGGCCTATTTAGTAAGCGTCGATAAGGCTGCGTCTATAGTATTTCAGACGGAGGGAAGGCACACGCTGCAATACACTTGCTGAAGCCTGAGCTTTTTTATGGCTTTGCAGGGTATGCAGCGGGTGCGATTGGGGGCGTGGCAATAAATATTTGGAGGCGTGGCAATAACGTTCCGGCGCGGACGTCACTTCCCTACCTCACATCCCGATCCACCGGCATTTTTTCAGATGCAGCATCTGAAGCACTGTGCAGACAAGAAGAAAAATGCACACAATGCGCACCAGAGATTAAAATATAGTAAATTATTTATTAATAAAACAAGAAATAACCGAGGGGGATCCAACCCCACCTCAGTACTTTCTTCTCGTTGCTATTGCCACACTATACGTCCTGACGCCGGAAGGGAAGTTGGTACGCGACCAAGACGAGACACCGGATTTACAGTGGAACCACAACATACCACAGATTGCTGGAGGACCACACTGCGAGGGGCACAGCCTATCGAGTTTCCCGGTCATCGTCCAAAGTCTGGAGCTGCGGATTGACCACCGGATTACCACGGAGCCCGAGCCTGTCTCACACAATGCTTTTACCAAACGGATGTTTGTGAGTTTGCTATTTTTATCTTGTCCAGGAAATGAAATTGTTAAACCGAATTTACACATGGAGCGGGCACTTTCTCTTCTTTTTTTTGTTTAGATATCTATCGAGGAGGTGGTTGTTTCCCTGAAGAGAGCTGCCAGGGCTCCAGAGGACGCCCGAATTGGATCCTTTTATGATTGAGTTATAACATAGCTATTAGAGCTAGGTTTCTGGACTTTTATTGTGTTTAGGCATAGTGTTTATTATTATTTTATTACAGCTACTTTTTAGTAATTGCACTGTTATTAATTCTGACCACTAATTCTCACTGCCATTATAATCTCTCTCTAGCCACAACCAAATTGCTATATCAGCTATATTATTTATTGGTTATACCAGGGGAGCACAAACTTTTGCAGCTCGCCCCCCTGCCTTCCCTCTGCTGGTGCTCGCGCCCCCCCCCCCCCCCCTTACCTTGATGCGGCATCACGTGACCTGCAGCGGCATTTGACGAGGGTGACGTCACATGACCCCGCGGCGTAATTTAACATACTGTGCTATATGTATGCACACACAGCTGTCTCTTACACATACAAATACTGTTTTTCCATCCCTATATATCAATAGGGACCACAAAGTATCCACACACACTTTTAGTTGTGCTACAAACTCTCACATTTCCACACCCACCCACACCATTTATATCCACTCCCATTCCACACACACCTTTTGTAAAGCACTGTATATACTGTGGGCTCTCCATTCATTTTCATTCACACTGATACACATACACACTCTTTCATCACTTGCTTTCAGGAACCTTTTGACACCTCTAGGCATAAAACACATCCACACCGGGGGAAGGACCAGCACAGATAACATTCCAAGAGACACTGTTTTTAAGTATACCTTTTGCTTGCTTCATTCATTGTAACATCGCCGGAAGAAGAGATCAGTGTATCTCGAAAGCTCGCACAAATAAAAGCATTTCGTTAGCCACAGAACGGTATCATCTATTTATTTTTTGATTATTGAAGCTCGGCTAACACGGTACTGATACCTCTATATATATATATTGCGCGCGCACACACACATATAATGTTTATCCAACTTTTTCATTTATCATTTGTAGAGAAAATGAACAATGTCGCCAGAAGTGCTATTTTTCAAAATGTAACATCTCTACTAATTAGTGTAAAATGATACTTCATATAAAGCAGGTTATGGGACCCAGTATAAAATGACCTTCATGTTTATTATCACATCCCAGTATATGGATACTTTCTATTATCACAAGCTGCTAACATGTGACAGGGCTCAGAGTCTGAGCCCAGAATGTGACATACAGAACATTCTCATTCTAAATTTCAAAAAATATTGTGTTGATTTCTGACCTGACTGCCGTGGTTACAGCTCAACCACTCTGTTCTACTGTATGTCACCACTTTCTGCCACAACCAGCTGACGGTGGATCTGCAAGGAGTTCAACGCTCATTGGCATCACATCTGTGGCTTGGTTGACGTATCATTTCTCCAGCTTTTTATTGTATTGTTTTTAAATAGATTATATTTATTTAGTTGAATAGATATTTATTTAGTTTAATAGATATTTATTTAGTTTAATAGATTATATTTCTAAGTTTAATAAGTTATATTTCTTAGTTTAATAAGTTATATTTCTTAGTTTAATAAATTATATTTCTTAGTTTAAAAAGTTATATTTCTTAGTTTAATAAGTTATATTTGTTAGTTTAATAAATTATATTTCTTAGTTTAATAAGTTATATTTGTTAGTTAATAGATTATATTTGTTAGCACAGTAGATTATATTTACTAGTATTTAAGTCTCCCCCTCAGTGCCCCATTAGGACCCGTGCGCATATTTCACATCTTTTCGGAGTCGCTTATTTTTTAGACCCTCGGAGCCGAAACCTAAAGGGGTCAGCTAAGAAAGTTCGGATCAAGAGGAGCCGCACAACTTAAAGACAGAACATTTCCAAGGGAGATGGAGACAATTTGGGTAAGATCTGATTAAAGGACAACCTTTGAGGAAGGAAAGGGTGACGGGGGAGTCTAAGAGGGGGGTGAGAGAGCAAGGTGGTGTGTCAGATTGGGGCAGAGCAAGAGAACGCAAAAATGATGGGGATTTGCTGCACACCAAAAAAAAACAATAAGTAGTGATACTTTTACCGGTGCCCCTTAGTCTCAGGGAAGACCGGCATTTCGTCCAATGGATACAATATGATTGATGGGAAAGGGCACACGGATTTGAATAAAAAAAGATAATTTATTGTGCCACAGACTACAATGTTTCGGCTGCTGGCCTTTCTTTGCTGGATTTAGTGGGTTTAGCCACTTTACCTGAGAAAGACCAGCAGGCCGAAATGTTGTTGTCTATGGCAGTGCAAGAGAAAACAGGTTGGGGGGGGTGGGTTCTCGCAAAGTCGCCGACCCATGGGTGAGTGTCTCCGGTGGAAACTAGTCCTGGACCCCGGGAAAGCTGTCTGTGGCCCATACAAGCTGAGTAACATGTAGAAAGGACACATGTATGTTCAGAATGAGTTAGCATGGTATTTTGAGAGGCACCATAGCAGGTCAGTGCAAGTCAGTGCAGAGCACTGCAAGGTCAGTCAATATGAGGAAGGGTCCGATGGAGGAGTTGGAGGGTCCCAGAATATCTCTTAAAGCAGGGGTGCGCAAATCGAGGGGCACGACATTTTCTTGGGAGGAGGGGCTCGGCGCTTACAGAGGCCCCTCGCTCTCCCCCACAGCATTTAAATTAAATGCCGGAGATCGCTCGCAAGGCCTCTGTAAGTTCCCTTTCCTTGTCTCCGGCGGCTTCTGGCGACAGCAACGTGGCGTCACATGATGTGGCATTGCCATAGCAACGTGATATCACATGACGTCGTTACATCAGAACGTCGGAGACAAGGTGGGGAAGGTGGAGGGGGGAGCAGGGGGAAAAGGTTGTGCAACCCTGTCTTAAAGCATTGCCTTGCATACAGATCAGAGGCCAAGAATGGATATGGATATCCGATGTGAAGCCGGAAATAAGACAGAAAAGACCGTTTCGGGGGAAGAAGGTGAGTGATGAAATAGCCGTCACTGTGTAACTCTTCCAATTACCTGCAACTTCATGCAGAGAAATAGCAACACTTGTTTTTAACATGCTAAGCGCCTAATGGGGAATTCAACTGCTGAGAGGTTAAGGGAGTTACTCACCAAACTCAGCGACGTTTCTGTGTCTCTGTGATAACTCCCCCAGGACATGCCTGAAAACCATAGGTAACTCAATGTATTTTTGATAAATAGAAACATGACCTTCTGGGGAGGGGTATATAATGGGTACTGGGCCTGGTGAGGTGGGTATAACGGGTACTGGGCCTGGTGAGGTGGGTATAACGAGTACTGGGCCTGGGGAGGGGCGTATAACAGGGTACTGGGCCTTGGGAGGGTTGTATAACTGGGTACTGGGCCTGGGGAGGTGGGTATATCGGGTATTTGACCTGTGGAGGGCGGTATAACGTGGTATTGGGGATGGGGTATAAGTGGCACAGGAGCTCTTGCGATACAGAGTATCACTGTCCCTGGTTACAAACACTTCATGTCTCCTGCAGATCAGGACACGCATGAAGGTGGTGCCCTTTGTGCCACCAGACGACGAGGCGGGCTACGAGGCGGACGACGAGGCATACGACAAAGCGGGCGTCAAGTGGAACAATGAGGTGGGCTACAAGGCGGCCGATGACGCAGACGTGGTGTACGATGACCAAGGAGCATACGACAGGTGTGGCCGGATCTGCTGCTTCATCTTTTTTAGGCGGAGGAGAAGACCCCGGGAGCAGGTAGGAGAATACGAGAGGTGCGGACAGATCTGCTGCTTCACCTTTTTTAGGCGGAGAAGTAGCCAGGAGCAGGTAGCAGAGGAGCCAGGGCGTAGATACAGGGGTATTCTAGGGGCCCTGAGAAGTTGGTTTGACCGCAGGAGAGGCAGATAAGATCAGGAAGGCTGCGGGAGGGGCAGGTACTAGAGGGAGATAGGGATATTGGGCGTGAGAGGGTGAGAGAGAACAAGGAGCAGGGCCGGAGCACGGGTTTCATGCGCCCGAGGCGAAACTTAAAATTTGAGCCCCAGTTGTATAAAAAATAATAAGATAAATAAAATAATAAAATAAACAGTGGCGTAGCTATCGGGGCTGCAGGGGGTGCGACCGCACCCCAGCGCGACGCAAAATAAAAATAAAAGGGCGCCAAAATACTGGATAAAAAAAAAGAATAATAATTTTAAAAAAAAGATAAATAAATAAAATAATAAGAGGAAAAAATAATAATGATTATTAATGCGCCCCTAGGACCTCTGCGCGCTAGGCGACCGCCTAATGGCCGGCCGGCCCTGCGAGGTATGCGGGAGGAAAAGGGGTGAATGGGATAGATATGCAGGGGGATGGGGGAGCAGGTGAGTTATACACAGGGGCACAAGGGCCCCATCACCCGCATCTCTATATACTGAGTGTGCCCCTGTGTATAACAACGCTGATCTGTGCTGCTCCATCTGATCTCACTGCGCAGTGATCCAGGGACCATCCGATCGCCATTTAATGGGGTCAGGAAGGAATTTTTTCCCCCCATTGCACAGCAGGGGTTATGTTTCGCCTTCCTCTGGATCACAGCAACAAACTGCCCTTTGTGCATGAATTATCAGTGAGATCTTTATACACCCTGCATTGGTCTTCACCCGTTTGCTGCCGGAGGGGCCTGCAATGCATTGCTCTGCGTGTTACTATATCGCTCCGCAATGTGCTGCAGGCCCCTACCAGCAAAGAGATTCATTATTTCAATAAAAAACTCTCTTTAATCAAACCTATGTGTAGTGTCTTTTCTATCCGTTGTATCTATTGCTAACAGCTCAGTGATTCTTCCCCAGGACGCTGCACTAGTGTCACGCTGCCAAGCCCGGGTGTGAGGGAGATTTATAGGGTCAAATATACACTTCTGCCAAAACACAAGTGCAAACAGGAAGCCCCTCTGATCTCATATCTTTTATTACACAAAACGGCATCTAAAAAGGTAAAAAGAACATACATGGGATTCTGCTACAAATATCTCTCTAATTACAAACCAATTAGAAAATCATTCAGATTAGAGTCGAGCGAAAAGAAATTGTTAAGTATCTCATGTACAGTATATGCAGTGCAGGCTGTTCTGCAGCATTACATGCAGGGGACAACGTTTAGGGGATATAAGTAATGCTGATCTCAGAGCTGACCGGCTGACCTGCTCTACCGGCTGACCTGCTCTACTGGCTGAACGGCTGACCTGCTCTACCGGCTGAACGGCTGACCTGCTCTACTGGCTGACTGGCTGACCGGCTGACCTGCTCTACCGGCTGACCGGCTTCTATTCTTTCAGCTAAATGACCTGAATTGTGGCCCCTGTATCTCGCAATTAAACGTTTTATTGGCATATTCTTGTTTGACTCGTTCTATACAGACATTTTCTATATATTCATTGTGGGATTTGATAACATCTGTAAGATCTCTCAGAATATCACATTCTGTACGTTTGTGTTGAAGATTTTTCCATTCTCAATTTACTTAATATTAGTTTTTGGCTTCAATTATTTATATCGAACCCAAAATACCTTTATACAGAATGCTGTTCCCCTTAGCCCACAAATGCTGCTTCATTAAAGCCCACGGGTGGCACTTTATGCATTCTCAAACTTTTAGGCAACATCCCTAATTTCCAAAAGTGGGATTAAATCTGTGCATATTTAAATGGTTAATTTTGTTACTCAGACTCCTAAATCCCTCCCCAAATATATCCGTTTCACATAAAAGTGTGTGCGCTTCTCCTTCCGCCTAACTGGCATGTCATCCTTACGGGCGCCACTCCGTGTAACTCCACGCTGCCCTCCAGTGGCAAAAGAAATAAGATACATTTACTATACTCGTCTGGCAGCTGCTCCCGTATAAGGTGGGTAACTCTGTATTAGGGGTCTTGGTAGAGTATATTTTATACTTATGTCGGATAGATGAGGAATTAATATTCCTAACGGGTTATTGTGAGAGGCCTTAGATCTTATCCTATATGCACGCAGCCCTCGCCTCTCAGACCTTGAACACATATTCAATCTGATTTATTGAGACTTGAAACTGGATTTCTTAAAACAAACTGATTTTAAACACTGACAAGACTGTAACAATGGTATTTGGGACCAGAGCTAAATTGCTAAAGCTGCCAATGACAGAGCTTCAGATAAAAACCAACTCTAATACCATCCTAGCCCCTGTTACTGGTTTGAAATATCTGGGCATATAGTTCAACTCCCATTTAACATTTGGGTTGCACATTGATACCCTGACATCCAAATCCTATGCCAAACTAGGTGTACTTTACAGGAACAAATCCTCCCTAAGGCCCTCATGCAGTAATCGCCTACAGCGATTCAGTAAGCCCAGAGAAGCTGGCGATTAGAGCAAAAATAACCGGTTTTTTTTTTTTGCCGGAAAATAAATAAATAAATAAATAAAATCGGCAGACGCGCGGTGATAAGCCACTTTTCGGCACTGATCGCCAGTTTTTCAAACACGCTCAATTCTATAAGCCCTGATCAGCTTATTGCGGCTGATCGCCACTTTAAAATTGCTGTTTCTTCTCCAAATTGTCCAGCCACAAAAGTTGGCAAGAAGGTGGGGTGAAGCTGCGATGAAAATAAAATGCATGTGTCCCAGAGCTGATATCCATTAATATCAGCACCAGAGACCCCCGTCATGAATCCGATGCATAAAAAATGCATTTACAGGCAACTTCATTACCGCCAAGGCAATGAAGGGGTTATATACCCGTGCCAGGCTTATTGCGGGTAGCGGGGGTGGGTGAAGGTGGTATTTGGCCCTGGGTGGGTGTTTAGGCCTTGCCAGGGGGTTGCGGGATGACTTAACCTCTTCTTTAACTTAGCGGTTAATACCGCTAAGGTAATGAAGGGGTTAACCCCTCCCGCTACCCCCCCACCCGGTAGGCCTAAACACCCATCCTTGGGGCCAATACCCCGTTCACCCACCCCCGCTACCCACAATAAACAAAAATACACATAACAGCCCCACTGGCCACCTCCTAGGTCCCTAATAAACCATTACAATATTCATAAAACCATTATTTTGTTTACACCCAGGATTATTACATGGGATTAGGGCTATGTTATTCAGTGAGGGGTTGTATGTTTGTATTCGTAGGGACAGGCAAGGCCGGAGACAGATGGGGTTCTCCTGCCTCTGTCCTCCCTGTCTCCTGACCCTTCCTGTAGCCGGTCAAAGAAGAAGAAGCAGGCACACGGTCTTACTCAAAGGAGGTTTAATATGCCATAAAGTCCAACGTTTCGGCAGTCAAGGTGAAGGCTACAAACACAAGAAACAGTCACAATATATACCACCCCCCTGATACTCACCCCTCCCCGCTCTGCCACATAACCAGGATGTTGACCCCCACCTGATGACGTCAGAGCTACCATATAGCGCCCCCTAGTGACGTCAGACGTCTAGGTCTAAATCCCTGGCAATACAGCATAGAGCTGTCTTGGAGGACTGCAGCCACAGCCACACCTCTCCCCAGACTGAACACTCCCCCATGATGACGTCAGCGTGACCCGGCAGTCAGGGGGGGGTAAGGGGGGACGGGCGTGCACCAATCAAGACTGTACTCACAGGGCTGGACAAAGATGTATCCGTCGCCATGGGATCAGTGTCAGAGCAGGGAGGAGTGAGACACTCCTATAAATCACCCTGAAAGTGTAAATAAACCACACACCAAAATATTAATAAAGCATATGTGCACAAAACTAATACAGCAATATACTATTAAAACATGTGACTGTATACTGCTGATGACATCAGTATAATCCTGCAAAGTTACAGTGAAATTCCACATAAGAATATGCAGTACGTCAGTATTTAGAATATACTAGTGTGTATACCTAGGTCAGAAATGGGTACACACAACCAGGGGGGGGGGAAGGGGAAGGGAGGATGGGGAGGGAGGGAGGGGAAGGAGGAGGGAGGGGAAAAAAAGAAGGGAAAAAAACCACACAAAAAGGATAATCTTCCCAATTGGTAAGTGCAGAGTCCATGGATGGTGCAAGATCAAATATGCCTGTAGAAAGACAAAAAATTACCTTCTATGAAGGAAGCATTTTAAATTCTGTTGCTCATTAAGACCCATACCGTTGCTGGTATTTAAAGCATGTATCCAGAATGCTTCACGTCTCAATAAGAAAGTCTCCCTATCTGGAGTGCCTTGTCTAGGTGCTACTGTCTCAATACCATGATGCGTAAAGAGGCAACATTATGATTGTGTTCCACACAGTATTGCACAAGAATAGAGGAATCCGTACCTTTTCGAATTACACTTTTATGTTCAATGAACCTTGTTTTTAACATTCTTATGGTCTTACCCACATAAAGAAGACCACATGGACACTTTATTACGTACACTACATATTCAGATCTACATGTGATTCTATTTTTGATTTTTATGATCCTCCCGCTTTGGGGGTGACTGAATTGACTACCGGTAGTCAGACTGTTACAGACCGAGCAGCTCATGCATCTAAAGTTACCCGGTCTGCCACCCTCCAGAAAATGAGGAGTTCTGTAGTTACCCTCATTATCTGCATGTATCAGGCTATCCGCCAGATTTCTCCCTCTTTTGAATGCCACCATTGGTGGTACACAGCAACTTTCAGATAATATATCATCATTTTGCAGAATATGCCAGTGTTTAAGAATGGTAGATTTAATAAAACCACCAGCTTGACTGTATATAGTGGTAAATACAAGCCCGTCCTCCTTCTTATTTTTGGTAGCACTTACCTCTTTATCCAGTGCCCGGTCTAACACAGCAGGAGGATATACGCAGGAAGATATCCCCTAGCCAGGAATCTACCACGTAGTTCTCCAATAGCTGGTTCAATATGATCCTTCCTGCTCGTGATTTTGCAGACCTGGACTTTCTGTGAAAAAGGTAATGCATCAATAAGAGAAGGAGGATGATGGCTATCTGCCCTTAAAATTGCATTTCTGTTTCTAAAAAGATCAGTATGTAACTCCCCATTAGTCTGTGTAATGAGGACATCTAAAAAAGAGAGTTGCTGTGTACTCCATGTATTAGTGAGGAGGACCGGTGAATGGAGACCATTAAGATACTCAAAAAAAGATAACAGCTGATCCTCCGTACCTGTCCATATGAAAAATATCATCAATATATCTGTAATAGCTTTTAATATGCACTAAAAAGTCTGATTTGTAGATGTACTGCTCTTCGAAATGTGTCATGTATATGTTGGCGTAAGCAGGGGCCATATTACTGCCCATTGCTGTCCCCTTAATCTGCAGGAAGAAATCACTCTCAAATCTAAAATAATTTTTTATAGAGAATGAAATGTAAAATGAGCATAATGTATTCAATTGGAACAGTATCACTATAATGGCGAATGAGGGTGGCCTTGATTATCTCAAGACCTTCAACATGGGGGATTATTGTATAAAGGCTAGACACATCTAAACTAACCAGAATATGATTAGTCCCATCACCAGGTGAATTTTTTAATTTGTCAAGGAAATCAAACGTGTCTTTGATGTATGAGTTGCTGTCTGTTCTATAGGTTGTAGAAATGTGTCTACAAATTTTGCAAGGGGTTGATTTAATGAATTAATAGCAGCTATAATAGGCCGCCCCAGGGGATTGTTTAAATTCTTGTGTATTTTGGGCAAGGTATAGAAAATAGGGCATTTAGGATGCAACATAGTTAGAAACTCAGATTCAGGCTCTGTTATCCACCGGTTATTAACCCCCATTTGGATAATTTCCTTAATTTCTCTCGCATAGTTAAAGGTAGGGTCCCTATCCAATTTAATGTAGCAGTTAATGTCACTCAGTTGTCTGATGGTTTCAGCCTTATAATCTGAGTAATTCTGCACTACTAGGGCACCCCCCTTGTCCGCACGCTTAATAATAATCTCATTATTATTAGTCAACATTTTTAATGCTTCCTTTTCCTGAACAGACATATTGTATGTAGCCCTATGTTTGTTTTTTTTGTACCTTGCAATGTCCCCCTTAAACAGTCGTATATATGTGCTGACTGATTGATTTTTAAATGGCGGGACAAAAGTGGATTTGAGCTTGCACATTTTGGTACCTTGATAAGAAGCCGAATTATCTGTCCCTTGCTGGTCAGTGGCCAAATTAACTGTCCCTTGTTGTTCATAGGAGGATTACCTGTCCCTGGTTGGATATTGGAATGCACCGATTCTGTAGACCTGTTAGAAAAAAAATGATTTAAGGTTTAATACACGTTCGAATTTAAATAGGTCAACCTCCAAATCAAAATCATTAAACAATGTAGTAGGTACATATGAGGGCCCCCTAGCTAAAACAGACATGTCACATTGATTAAGAGTGTAATCAGACAGATTAACAACCAAGGTGTCCATACTCATTTCTGCTCCGTTGTACGTAGGGGATAGGGTGATCTTCCCTTTCCCCTGGCCCCCGCGTCTAATTTTCCTTTTTCTTTCTCCTTGTCCTTGGATTGGCCTAAAAAAGGGGCCGGACTTTGGCCTCTCTGACGTTCTGTTGAGGAATGGGCTTCAGAGTCACTGGTGTGGACTTCTTGGACTCCCTGGGGTGCTCTCCCTCTTTGGTTCTTGCGTTGTTTGGGGTCTTGCTTCAGCCACGGGTATACTCTTCCATCTTTATAGTCATTAACAACTTTTTTGAATTTCAACTTCTTAAAGTGAATAAGATCACTTTTAATTTTTTTACAGCTTGGTTTTAAGACTATCCAATGATTGTACAACGTCCGTACCAGGGCTAGACTGTTCATGAGGATTTCCACTTTGAGTATATCCTTCCTTGTGTGGCCAGTTGTTCCCCCACCTCCTCAATAACCAAAATATTCAAGTCCAAAGAGGCCCTATTAAAGCTGCAGTTCAGTCTTTTTTTTTATTTATTTATTTTTTTACTTCAATAGTTTCATGTGTGCAATCTCTAATTACCTAAAGAACTGTATAGCTGCAGGTCAATTCGTTCTCCATGTATTGATAGGTGAAATTTGGTGACATAATTAGTGAAGGGATCTGTTTTTCTTCTGCTTATGTCTCTCAGTGGAAGCTCATGAATATTCATGAGCACTCCTGCATTGACATGTGCTAGAGGGAGGGCAGGGCTGACAAAGGGTGTGCCAGGGCTTGTGACAGGACATGAAGGGGCAGTGCCTTAGCAAATGGCTGTTAAAGTAGAATACAAGAAAATTGGTCTTTCAAAGTTGTTTTTTTAAAACAGAAAATGCTAAAAGTATTTTTTCTTACTACAGAACTGATTTATTAAAAAAAACACACATGCAGGATATTGACTGAACTGCAGCTTTAAAGCATTGTCCTGCATACAGATCAGAGGCGAAGAATGGATATGGATACCGATGTGAAGCTGGAAATAAGACCGAGAACAATACCGAAAAGACCGTTTCGAGTGATGAAATAGCCGTCACTGTGTAACTCTTCCAATTACCTGCAACTTCATGCAAAGAAATAGCAACGCTTGTTTTTAACGTGTTAGCGCCAAGGGGGAATTCAACTGCTGAGAGGTTAAGGGAGTTACACACCCAAACTCAGCGACGCTTCTGTGTCTCTGTGATAACTCCCCAGACATGCCTGGAAACCAGAGGTAACTCAATGTATTTTGATAAATAGAAACTTGACCTCTGAGACTGTGAGACCCCCTCTCCTTCCCCCCCTTCCCTTGGCTTCCCAAACCCCACCATAACCAATACATAAATAACCACAAACACGAGGTCTGGCGGCCGCTGCTGTTTAGTAAAACTTCAATTAACCTAATTAGTGCCAACCCCCTGCCAGAGTGCTCGCTCATTGGGTAAAGGCCAAAGGTACCCGATCCAATGGCCCGTAACTCCCCCTAGCCGGGCCCCGCCTGTCTGGCGAGAATGGCCCAGGAACGCACGTGTAAATGAGCCGCGCCCACTCGCCACTCCCAGCCACCTTTTATTTTATTTCTGTTATTCATTTTCATTGTTTATTTATTCTTTTTTTTCTTTTAAACACGTACAACCAACATATTTACCAGTATTCACAATAAAGGGCAGGGTGGGCGGGACTCCCATGGCAGGGCGTAGACCAGGCCTGCACAACTCGTAAAGTGCGGAGGCCGAACTGCTCCAAGGAAAAAAAATTGGGCCGCACGGGTAAAATCATCATCATCGTCTCTCCTCCAGCACCTCATCATCATCCTGCACCTCCCATCACTCTCCCCCCCTGCACCTCCCATCACTCTCCCCCCCCTGCACCTCTCATCACTCTCCCCCCCCTGCACCACCCACCACTCTCCCCCCCTGCACCTCCCATCACTCTCCACCCCCCTGCACCACCCATCACTCTCCCCTGCACATCCCATCTCTCCCCCCCCTGCATCTCCATCTCTCCCCCCCTGCATCTCCCATCTCTCCCCCCCCTGCATCTCCCATCTCTCCCCCCCTGCATCTCCCATCTCACTCCCCCCTGCATCTCCCATCTCACTCCCCGCCCTGCATCTCCCATCTCTCCCCCCCCTGCATCTCCCATCTCACTCCCCCCCTGCATCTCCCATCTCTATCCCCCCCCCTCTGCATCTCCCATCTCTCCCCCCCTCTGCATCTCCCATCTCTCCCCCCCCCTCTGAATCTCCCATCTCTCCCCCCCCCCCCTCTGCATCTCCCATCTCTCCCCCCCCCCTCTGCATCTCCCATCTCTCCCCCCCCCCTCTGCATCTCCCATCTCTCCCCCCCCCTCTGCATCTCCCATCTCTCCCCCCCTCTGCATCTCCATCTCTCCCCCCCCTGCATCTCCATCTCTCCCCCCTGCATCTCCCATCTCTCCCCCCCCTGCATCTCCCATCTCTCCCCCCCCCTGCATCTCCCATCTCTCCCCCCCCCTGCATCTCCCATCTCTCCCCCCCCCCTGCATCTCCATCTCTCCCCATCTCTCCCCCCCCTGCATCTCCCATCTCTCCCCCCCCCTGCATCTCCCATCTCTCCCCATCTCTCCCCCCCCTGCATCTCCCATCTCACTCCCCCCTGCATCTCTCATCTCTCCCCCCCCCCCTCTGCATCTCCCATCTCTCCCCCCCCTGCATCTCCCATCTCACTCCCCCCCCTGCATCTCCCATCTCTCCCCCACCCCTCTGCATCTCCCATCTCTCCCCCCCCTCTGCATCTCCCATCTCTCCCCCCCCCTCTGAATCTCCATCTCTCCCCCCCTCTGCATCTCCCATCTCTCCCCCCCATCTCTCCCCCCCCTGCATCTCCCATCTCTCCCCCCCCCTGCATCTCCCATCTCTCCCCCCCCCTGCATCTCCCATCTCTCCCCATCTCTTCCCCCCTGCATCTCCCATCTCTCCTCCCCCTGCATCTCCCATCTCTCCCCCCCCCTCTGCATCTCCCATCTCTCGACCCCTCTGCATCTCCCATCTCTCCCCCCCCCCCCTCTGCATCTCCCATCTCTTCCCCCCCCTGCATCTCCCATCTCTCCCCCCTGCATCTCCCATCTCTCCCCCCCCCTGCATCTCCCATCTCTCCCCCCCCTGCATCTCCCATCTCACTCCCCCCCTGCATCTCTCATCTCTCCCCCCCCTCTGCATCTCTCATCTCTCCCCCCCTGCATCTCCCATCTTCCCCCCCTGCATCTCCCATCTATCTCCCCCCCCTGCATCTCCCATCTCTCCCCCCCCCTCTGCATCTCCCATCTCTCCCCCCCCTCTGCATCTCCCATCTCTCCCCCCCCTCTGCATCTCCCATCTCTCCCCCCCCCTCTGCATCTCCCATCTCTCCCCCCCCTCTGCATCTCCCATCTCTCCCCCCCCCTCTGCATCTCCCATCTCTCCCCCCCCTCTGCATCTCCCATCTCACTCCCCCCCCCTGCATCTCCCATCTCACTCCCCCCCCCTGCATCTCCCATCTCTCCCCCCCCTCAATCTCCCTCGCCCCCCCCAAGCTTCTTTGCCCCCCAATCTCCTCTCTCCCCCGTATCTCCATCTCTCCCTGGTCCCACGGGTCCCACTCCCTCCCTATGCGACCACACTGCCGGGGTGCAGGAGGGAGGGCCAGAGGGAGAGTCTGGGTGCCGGATGGGGAGTTACAGCGGGAGAGCACGTGACGGCCCCCACCCCTGCCCACCCCCAACCCCAATCTCCCTCGCCCCCCCCCAAGCTTCTTTGCCCCCTCTCTCCCCCCGCATCTCCCTGGTCCCACGGGTCCCTACCTTATGCGGCCACAGGTGAGGTAATGAAATAGACAGAAGCTCCAGGTGCTGCACTGGCTGGTGTGCAAAAGCGCGGGAGAGCGTGGCGGCAACCACCCCTGCGTGACTGTTGCTAGCCCCGCCTCCCATCCAATCCCGGGCCGCGGCTCAGCTGCCTCTGCATATTTCCAGGGGGGGCCATGCTTCCGCCCCACGTTGGGAGCAGGGAAGGGGGGGGGGGGGTGGAGCGGGCCGCGCCAGGACCGCAGGGAATCGGCGCCATTTTTTTTTTCAAAGTTTTTTTTTTTTTTCAAAGTTTTTTTTCAAAATTTTTTTTTTTTTCAAAGTTTTTTTTTTTTTTTTTAAATTTCATGAGGGCCGCACAGAGAGGCCAGGCGGGCCGCACAGAGAGGCCAGGCGGGCCGCACAGAGAGCCCAGGCGGGCCGCGTGTTGTGCAGCCCTGGCGTAGACTGACCCCGCGCCTCTGTCTAATTCTAACCTCCCTGGCCCTTCCCCCGGCAGTGTCACGTCACTGCCAGAGGGGGGGGGGGACGTAGTCCACACTGATGGGCGTCCGCAGGGGGGGGGCAAGGGGGGGCGCTTGCCCCCCCCTGGATCCTGGGCCGCCAACAGCGGGGAACAGAGGGCACTGGCGTGACAGGATTTAGCGCGCTCTTCTGCAAAAAAAAAAAAACCTCCCTTGTCTCCTGATTGGCTGGTGCGTGTTGGCACGCTGCCAGGATTTATTTATTTTTGGCCCTCGCAAGCTCTATCTCAGCGGTGCGCAAAACTGGGGGGCGCCAAATTATTTAGGGGGGGCGCAGCCTGTGCGGCGAAACCTGGGGGCAGAGCAAGGGCAGAGCAGAGCTCCGTGCTGCTGCTTCCCTGTGCTTGCAGAGGGGGCGGGGCGTCCCTCTGCACACAGACACAAGCCCTCCTCTTCCTACAGCGTGGGGAACCGAGCATGCAGTACGTGTGTGTGTGTGTGTGTGTGTGTGTGTATATATATATATGTGTGTGTGTGGGGAACCGAGCATGCAGTACGTGTGTGTGTGTGTGTGTGTGTGTGTATATATATATATGTGTGTGTGTGTGTATATATATGTATAGTGATGTGTGTGTGTGTGTGTGTATATATATATGTATAGTGATGTGTGTGTGTGTGTGTGTGTGTGTGTGTGTGTATATATGTATAGTGATGTGTGTGTTTTGTGATTGAATGTGTGCTGTGATTGTGTGTGGTGTGGGGGGTGTTGTTTGTGTTGTGATTGATTGTGTGTGTTGTGTGGTGATATTAGTGTGTGTTGTGATATTAGTGTGTGGGGGGGTGTTGTGTGTGTTGTGATTGTGTGTGTGGTGTGTCTGTCTTGTGATTGTGTGTGTGTATGGGTGTTGTGATTGAATGCAGCGTTGCACAAACTGGAGGGTGTACGCTCTCCCAAGCTTGGCGCTTGGGGGAGACAAACAAAATTGACATTGAAGCATGCTCAGCAGCAGTCAATGCGCACAACCCCACACCCACACACAAACACACACAGCCACACACAAACACAGAAATAGCCCTGATCCATACCCCCCACTCGTGCTTGCAAAATTATGCAGGACACCCTGTGCTCATGCTTGGAGAGTTGGTGATGTCACCACTCTCGGCGGCAGCGTGGACGCAGCCCAATTTTGCAAGCGCGAGCTGTTGAAACATATTTGTATTTACATTGTATATCGTTTAATAAAGGGGGGGGGGGTTCATGTGATTTTGATTACGTCAGGCAGGGGGGGCCCAGGAAATTAAATGGATGAAAAGGGGGGCTCGGCATAAAAAGTTTGCTCACCCCTGCGGAGTCTATCTGACCTTGCATAGCGAGGCCCGCCCAGTACATGGAGTACTGCTCCATGCCACTCTCGCTTCCCCCTTGTCCCCCTGCTCTGATTCCCCCTTGTTGCAAGTGTCTGAGTTTGTGTCTGAGTGTGTGTCTGTGTGTGTGTGAGAGATCAGGGGGGGAGGGAATGAATGTGAGGAGGACGGATTCAGGGAGTGGGTTTGAGTCAGAGGGGGATAATTGATGGAGGGGGGAGAGTGAGGAGACCAGGGGGTGTAATAGAGGAAGAGAGGGGAGAGAGTGAATGAAGAAGAGAGGGGGTAAGAAAGAGATGGGCTACACCTTGGGACTATCTGCATTAGAGTGGCACCAGACAAGGTGTGTGTGGTGTGGTGTGTGTGGTGTGGTGTGTGTGGTGTGTGTGTCTGAGTGAGAGAGAGAGAGTCTGAGTGAGAGAGAGAGAGTCTGAGTGAGAGAGAGAGAGTCTGAGTGAGAGAGAGAGTCTGAGTGAGAGAGAGAGAGTCTGAGTGAGAGAAAGAGAGTCTGAGTGAGAGAGAGAGTCTGAGTGAGAGAGAGAGAGTCTGAGTGAGAGAGAGAGTCTGAGTGAGAGAGAGAGTCTGAGTGAGAGAGAGAGTCTGAGTGAGAGAGAGAGAGAGAGACTGAGTGAGAGAGAGTGAGTGAGAGAGTCTGAGTGAGAGAGAGAGTCTGAGTGAGAGAGAGAGTCTGAGTGAGAGAGAGAGAGTCTGAGTGAGAGAGAGAGTCTGAGTGAGAGAGAGAGAGTCTGAGTGAGAGAGAGTGAGAGTGAGAGAGAGAGAGTCTGAGTGAGAGAGAGAGTCTGAGTGAGAGAGAGAGTCTGAGTGAGAGAGAGAGTCTGAGTGAGAGAGAGAGAGTCTGAGTGAGAGAGAAAGTCTGAGTGAGAGAGAGTCTGAGTGAGAGAGAGAGTCTGAGTGAGAGAGAGAGAGTCTGAGTGAGAGAGAGAGAGTCTGAGTGAGAGAGAGAGTGAGAGAGAGAGTCTGAGAGAGTCTGAGTGAGAGAGAGTCTGAGTGAGAGAGAGAGAGTCTGAGTGAAAGAGAGTCTGAGTGAGAGAGAGAGTCTGAGTGAGAGAGGGATTCTGAGGGGGAGAGAGTCTGAGGGGGAGAGAGTCTGAGGGGGAGAGGGAGAGTCTGAGAGGGAGAGGGAGAGTCTGAGAGGGAGAGTCTGAGAGGGAGAGGGAGAGTCTGAGAGGGAGAGGAGAGTCTGAGAGGGAGAGTCTGAGAGGGAGAGTCTGAGAGGGAGAGGGAGAGTCTGAGAGGGGGGAGGGAAGAGAGTGAGAGGGAGAGAGTCTGAGAGGAGAGAGTCTTAGAGGGGGAGAGTCTGAGAGGGGGAGAGTCTGAGAGGGAGAGTCTGAGAGGGGGAGAGTCTGAGAGGGGGAGAGTTTGAGGGGAGAGTCTGAGAGAGGGAGGGTCTGAGAGAGGGAGGGTGTGTGTTTGTGTCTGTCTGTGAATGAATACAGACACCAACCCACAGTCAGTCAGTCACCCACCCAAGTGTCAGTCACACACAAGTCAGTCAGTCAAAGTGTCAGTCACCCACTCCCGTCACCCACACACCCCCACAACCACTCTCTCTCTCTGTCTAGTTAACATTATGCCCCCCCCTGAAAACATTTCTGCGGACGCCCATGTCCACACTCACAGGTAAGGGAGAGCCTAGTCCCTCTGGTCATAGCGCCCGGTCACCGAGGGCTCAAGGCTACTTTTCTGGGTTATTTTGAAACAAGCTACACTGGGGAATATTTAGGGGTCTCCCCAAACAAAGAGAGAACATTTAGGGGTCTCTCCAGACACAGAGAACCCCACACACTTAGATCTGAGGTTTGTGCCCCTATTAGGCCTGGGCCTATTAGTAAGTTCAAGCTCGCTGAGGCGGGCTGAGCAGATGCACAAACTCCCTGCATCTGTCATCAGCGCGGCTATAGTTTCCCCCTCCGCATGCGTGCTCATGCGTGCAGAGGCTCAGAAACTTTGCCGAGACAGGCAAGTTTCAAATTTGCCGCTCGGGGAAGCGAAGAAGCGGTCACGTGACCACTCCCATCCAATGGGAGCGGGGACTAGCCCCGCTTCCCGCTCCGCCTCCTGACACGCCTCCGCTCTGCCTCTGCTCCGCCTCCACCCCGCCCCCAGAGCGCGCTCACTGCCCTCGCCTGCAAGGACAGAACAAAACACCATTTTCAGCAGGCGAGGCAGAGCAGGAGCGCGGCTGAACCCTCTATGTCCCAGGCCTTACATGGGGGGGGGGAGAGAAATACATAGAAACAAAAATAAGGAGGGACAGAGATAAATAAAAGAGATAAGATTAAAGGGGAGAGAGAGACTGACAGGAGAGGGAAAGGAAAGGCAGAGAGTAGGGAGACTTCTCACCAAGGTGATGAAACAGCTGTGACACATGGACACCTTCTCTGGGAAACCTTCCACTACCCATGTGACATTACACCTCCACCGTAGGGGGTCCTGCGTCTGGGGAGTGTGTGTGTAAAGGATCCTGGGGAGGGACGTATAACGGAGTTCTGGGGAGGGGTATATAATGGGTACTGGGCCTGGTGAGGTGGGTATAACGGGTACTGGGCCTGGTGAGGTGGGTATAACGGGTACTGGGGAGGGGCGTATAACAGGGTACTGGGCCTGGGGAGGGGTGTATAACAGGGTACTGGGCCTGGGGAGGGGTATATAACAGGGTACTGGGCCCGGGGAGGGGTGTATAACAGGGTACTGGGCCTGGGGAGGGGTGTATAACAGGGTACTGGGCCTGGGGAGGGGTGTATAACAGGGTACTGGGCCTGGAGAGGGGTGTATAACAGGGTACTGGGCCTGGGGAGGTGGGTATAACGGGTGTTTGCCCTGTGGAGGGCGGTATAACGTGGTATTGGTGAGGGGGTATAGGTGGCACAGGAGCTCTTGCGATACAGAGTATCACTGTCCCTGGTTACAAACACTTCATGTCTCCTGCAGGTCAGGACACGCACGAAGGTGGAGCCCTTCGTGCCACCAGACGACGAGGCGGACGATGAGGCATACGACAAAGCGGCGTCAAGAGGTGCGAAGAGGTGGGCTACAAGGCGGACGATGAGGCAGACGACGAAGCGGATGTCAAGTCTGGCGACGAGGTGGGCCATGGCGAAGGAGAATACGAGAGGTGTGGACGGATCTGCTGCTTCAACCTTTTTTAGGCGGAGAAGAAGCCGGGAGCAGGTAGCAGAGGAGCCAGGGCGTAGATACAGGGGTTTTCTAGGGCCCTGAGAAGTTGGTTTGACCGCAGGACCGCAGATAAGATCAGGAAGGCTGCGGGAGGGGCAGGCTACTAGAGGGAGATAGGGATATTGGGCGTGAGAGGGTGAGAGAGAACAAGGAGCAGGGCCGGAGCACGGGTTTCATGCGCCCGAGGCGAAACTTAAAATTTGTGCCCCAGTTGTATAAAAAAATAATAAGATAAATAAAATAATAAAATAAACAGTGGCGTAGCTATCGGGGCTGCGACCGCACCCCAGCGCGACGCAAAATAAAAATAAAAGGGCGCCAAAATACTGGATAAAAAAAAATAAAATAATTTCAAAAAAAAGATAAATAAATTAGAAATAATAAGAGGAAGAAATAATAATGATTATTAATGCGCCCCTAGGAGCTCTGCGCGCTAGGCGACCGCCTAATGGACGGCCGGCCCTGCGAGGTATGCGGGAGGAAAAGGGGTGAATGGGATAGATATGCAGGGGATGGGGGAGCAGGTGAGTTATACACAGGGGCACAAGGGCCCCATCACCCGCATCTCTATATACCGAGTGTGCCCCTGTGTATAACAACGCTGATCTGTGCTGCTCCATCTGATCTCACTGCGCAGTGATCCAGGACCACCCGATCGCCATTTAATGGGGTCAGGAAGGAATTTTTTCCCCCCATTGCACAGCAGGGGTTATGTTCGCCTTCCTCTGGATCACAGCAACAAACTGCCCTTTGTGCATGAATTATCAGTGAGATCTTTATACACCCTGCATTGGTCTTCACCCCTTCGCTGCCGGAAAGGCCTGCAGTGCATTGCTCTGCGTGTTACTATATCGCTCTGCAATGTGCTGCAGGCCCCTCCCAGCAAAGAGATTAATTATTTAAATAAAATACTCTCTTAATCAAACCTATGTGTAGTGTCTTTTCTATCCGTTGTATCTATTGGTAACAGCTCAGTGATTCTTACCCAGGACACTGCACTAGTGTCACGCTGCCAAGCCCGGTGTGAAGAAGGTTTATAGGGTCACATATACACTTCTGCCAAAACACAAGTGCAAGATCTGTCATATCTTTTATTACACAAAACGGTATCTAAAAAGGTAAAAATAACATACATGGGATTCTGCTACAAATATCTCTTTAATTACAAACCAAAATGCAAATCATTCAGATTAGAGTCAAGCGAAAGAAAGGGTTAAGTATCTCATGTACAGTATATGCAGTGTAGGCTGTTCTGCAGCATTACATGCAGGGGGCAAAGGTTAGGAGATATAAGTAATGCTGATCTCAGAGCTGACCGGCTGACCTGCTCTACTGGCTGACCGGCTGACCTGCTCTACCGGCTGACCTGCTCTACTGGCTGACCGGCTGACCTGCTCTACTGGCTGACCAGCTGACCTGCTCTACTGGCTGACCGGCTGATCTGCTCGACCGGCTGACCTGCTCTACTGGCTGACCGACTGACCTGCTCTACCGGCTGACTGGCTTCCCTTCTTTCAGCTAATGACCTGAATTGTGGCCCTTGTATCTCCCAATTAAAGCTGCAGTTCAGGCAATATCCTGCATGTGTGGGTTTTTTAATAAATCAGTTCTGTATTAAGAAAAAATACTTTTAGCATTTTCTGTTTTTAAAAAACAACTTTGAAAGACCAATTTCTATGTATTCTATTTTAACAGCCATTTGCTAAGGCACTGCCCCTTCATGTCCTGTCACAAGTCCTGGCACAACCCTTTGTCAGCCCTGCCCTCCCTCTAGCACATGTCAGTGCAGGAGTGCTCATGAATATTCATGAGCTTCCACTGAGTGACAGAAGCAGAAGAAAAACAGATCCCTTCACTAATTATGTCACCAAATTTCGCCTATCAATACATGGAGAACGAATTGACCTGCAGCTATACAGTTCTTTAGGTAATTAGAGATTGCCCACATGAAACTATTGAAGTAAAAAAATAAATAAAATTAAAATAAAAGACTGAACTGCAGCTTTAAACGTTTTATTGGCGTATTCTTGTTTGACTCGTTCTATACAGACATTTTCTATATATTCATTGTGGGATTTGATAACATCTGTAAGATCTCTCAGAATATCACATTCTGTACGTTTATGCTGAAGTTTTTCCATTCTCAATTTACTTAATATTAGTTTTTGGCTTCAATTATTTATATCGAGTCCAAAATACCTTTATACAGAATGCTGTTCCCTTAGCCCACAAATGCTGCTTCATTAAAGCCCAGGGGTGGCACTTGATGCATTCTCTAACTTTTAGGCAACATCCCAAATTTCCAAAAGTGGGATAAAATCTGTGCATATTTAAATGGTTAATTTTTCCATTTTTCCATTGTGACA
>NW_027455162.1:0-32500 GCF_040206685.1 Ascaphus truei
CCCGTTCCTCTCTCTCCTCCCCCCTCTCTCTGTTTGTCCCCCATTCACATCAATCCAGTCCCCCCCCTCCCTCCCTCCTTTACAGCTTCATGTAGCGTGTGTGCGTCAGTCACTGTGTGTTTGCTCGCGCGTCAGTGAGTCTGAGGCAGAAACACAAACACACACAGACTGACTGACGCACACACAGTCAGTGTGTGCCTCAGTCAGTGTGTGCGTGCGTCAGTCAGGCTTTGTGTGCGCGTCAGTCAGTGTGTGCGTGCGTGCGGCAGTCAGTCAGTGTGTGCGCGCGGGGCGTCAAAGGCAGGGGGGGGGCGTCAAAGGCAGGGGGGGGGCGTCAAAGGGAGGGGGGGGGGGCGTCAAAGGGAGGGGGGGGGCGTCAAAGGGAGGGGGGGGGGCGTCAAAGGGAGGGGGGGGGCGTCAAAGGGAGGGGGGGGGCGTCAAAGGGAGGGGGGGCGTCAAAGGGAGGGGGGGGGTGTCAAAGGGAGGGGGGGGGGACGTCAAAGGGAGGGGGGGGGGCGTCAAAGGGAGGGGGGGGCGTCAAAGGGAGGGGGGGGCGTCAAAGGGAGGGGGGGGCGTCAAAGGGAGGGGGGGGGCGTCAAAGGGAGGGGGGGGGGCGTCAAAGGGAGGGGGGGGCATCAAAGGGAGGGGGGGGGCATCAAAGGGAGGGGGGGGGCGTCAAAGGGAGGGGGGGGGGGCGTCAAAGGGAGGGGGGGGGGCGCCTCAAAGGCATGGATTCCTCCCCCTGCATTTCCTGCAGTGGACAGGAGGGGGGGGGCAGTGGACAGGAGGGGGGGGGGGCAGTGGACAGGAGGGGGGGGGCAGTGGACAGGAGGGGGGGGCAGTGGACAGGAGGGGGGGGCAGTGGACAGGAGGGGGGGCAGTGGACAGGAGGGAGGGGGCAGTGGACAGGAGGGGGGGGGCAGTGGACAGGAGGGGGGGGGGCAGTGGACAGGAGGGGGGGGGCAGTGGACAGGAGGGGGGGGGCAGTGGACAGGAGGGGGGGGCAGTGGACAGGAGGGGGGGGGGCAGTGGACAGGAGGGGGGGGGGCAGTGGACAGGAGGGGGGGGGGCAGTGGACAGGAGGGGGGGGGGCAGTGGACAGGAGGGGGGGGGGCAGTGGACAGGAGGGGGGGGCAGTGGACAGGAGGGGGGGGCAGTGGACAGGAGGGGGGGGCAGTGGACAGGAGGGGGGGCAGTGGACAGGAGGGGGGGGGCAGTGGACAGGAGGGAGGGGGGCAGTGGACAGGAGGGGGGGGGCAGTGGACAGGAGGGGGGGGGCAGTGGACAGGAGGGGGGGGCAGTGGACAGGAGGGGGGGCAGTGGACAGGAGGGGGGGGCAGTGGACAGGAGGGGGGGGCAGTGGACAGGAGGGGGGGGGCAGTGGACAGGAGGGGGGGGGCAGTGGACAGGAGGGGGGGGGCAGTGGACAGGAGGGGGGACAGGAGGGGGGACGCAGTGGACAGGAGGGGGGACGCAGTGGACAGGAGGGGGGACGCAGTGGACAGGAGGGGGGGGCAGTGGACAGGAGGGGGGGGCAGTGGATAGGAGGGGGGGGGCAGTGGACAGTGACACACACACACACACACACACAAACACACACACACACACACACACACACACACACACACACCTCAGTTGATGCGCCCTTTCTCAGTTCCGTTTGGCGCCGGAGGTGGGGAGCGACACCTACCTGTACTTCCGGGTGCCGCCACCGTCTGACTCGGCGCCGCGAGGGAGGAAGGGGGTCCGCCATCTTACGCGCCGCGTTGCAGCTGCGGGAAGCGAGGTGATTTGGAGCGGGGAGGGGGGAGAGGTGATTTGGAGCGGGGAGAGGTGATTTGGAGCGGGGAGAGGTGATTTGGGGCGGTGAGGGGGGGAGAGGTGATGCCGCTGGGGAGGGGGGAGAGGTGATGCCGCTGGGGAGGGGGAAGAGGTGATGCCGCTGGGGAGGGGGGAAGAGGTGATGCCGCTGGGGAGGGGGAAGAGGTGATGCCGCTGGGGAGGGGGAAGAGGTGATGCCGCTGGGGAGGGGAAGAGGTGATGCCGCTGGGGAGGGGGAAGAGGTGATGCCGCTGGGGAGGGGGAAGAGGTGATGCCGCTGGGGAGGGGGAAGAGGTGATGCCGCTGGGGAGGGGGAAGAGGTGATGCCGCTGGGGAGGGGGAAGAGGTGATGCCGCTGGGGAGGGGAAGAGGTGATGCCGCTGGGGAGGGGGAAGAGGTGATGCGCTGGGGAGGGGGAAGAGGTGATGCCGCTGGGGAGGGGGAAGAGGTGATGCCGCTGGGGAGGGGGAAAAGGTGATTTGGAGAGGGGAGAGAGGTAGGTGTGTGGGTGTGTGTGTGTGTGTGTGTGTGTGTGTGTGTGTGTGTGTGTGTGTGTGTGTGTGTGTGTGTGTGTGTGTGTGTGTGTGTGTGTGTGTGTGTGTGTGTGTGTGTGTGTTTTATTTATTTATTTTTTTGGACCTTTGGCCCGTCACTCCGCCTCAGGCCAATGAGAGGTGTGGGGGGCGGGCCAAGGGGGTGGTGTGAGTGTGTGAGGCCAATGAGAGGTCTGCGGGGGCGGGCGGGCCAAGGGACCAATGAGATTGCCGCTAGGGACACCGGACATCCAGCAGGCAGGCATGCATGCAGGCAGGCAGGCAGGCAAACATACAGTGCTTTCACTAATATAGTATAAGATACCTGCTACAATGCGGATGTAAGTAACAGTATGTGGGACTTACCAGCAGAGCCTTAAAAATACGCATTTTAGAACACTTAAGGCTCATTAAGAATTTAGACATGACACATCCGGTCCCAATCCACTTTAACAACTGTCAATTGGGTTCTGTGGATAACTTTAGCTGTTGCGCTATAGAACACATAGTCCTCCCCCCTCGGGGAGGTGATAGAATCAAGCTCCTACACCAAAGGGAGGCGCATTGGATCCACACACTAAATACATTACAACCCAATGGACTTAATGTGGATTGGGATCTACGATGTTTTCTTTAAGAGACATATAGGAGTGTTATATGTGGAATGCATATATGTATATATTACAGTCCTCCTTAGAACAGAACGTCTAGTGTATATTTCTGACCTAGTCTCCGCACTGTCTCCTTTATTCCCTTCCTCCCCCCCCCCTTTCCCCTCTCCCCCCCCCTCCCCTCACACCCCCCCCCTTCCCAACCCCCTCCTCCCCCTCCACTTTGACTACCTTTACCCTTGTTTCCCTTTCATTCCCCACCTGCCTTCCCTTGATTCACTGGTCTACAAGTCATAAATATGTTTAAATTAAAACATTAGGAAGCCCCTATATGTATGATTGACTTATAGGTGTATCACTTGGTTTATTGTGAATCTAGTGTTGAGCATATTCAACTTGCAGTGTTTTGCAACAGCTTTTTATTTGTATTTATACACCTGGAATGTGCTGCCAAACAGTCTTATCATTTTGCTATTGTGTATGTCTGTATATACATTTGAGATGCTCTCCGTGCATAAAATATGTTTACAGTGAGTTGCACAGACATTAAGGACTTTAAATAGCATGGATATTAGCTAATAGGCATAAAGCACTGAAGGGGTTAAAGTTTTAATGCCGCTTTCGCGGGCTTTTAGGAATTTAAGAGGCTGTCGCCACTTCTCCCCACTCCAAGACGAAGCCCTCTGCGTAAGGGTGAAACGCGTTGAGGGGGAGATGCTGGTGTAGCCCTGGTGTGTGTCAATAAAGTTTTTTGGAACAAGCCATCCGGGAGCCTTTCTTTGGACATGCGCAGTTGCGCCGCACTTCTACCCATTTTCTGACCTGCATCTCGGCAGCGGCACGCAGGAGGAAGCGAGGAGAGCGGTTCCACAACCCAAGGAGCAGGTGAGGTTATCCTTTCCCCCTGCACCGGTTGAACTAGTGACCCTGCTTAGCTCTCCCACGCTTACCCCAGTGTCCTTATCTACTGACCTGCCTCACACTGAAGCGCTTGACAGATTTTCTGCAACGGACATTCTCCCTGTCAGCAGCTCGTGGACTCAGGCTGTTATATTTCCCTGGCACCGTTCCAAACACTTTCCCTACTTACTTGCTCGGCAATTTGGGATTAACCCCGTGCTTCACACGTGTGGTTTGAAACACACACACACGTTACAGGGCTACACCAACATGGATACTGCATCTGAACCAGATCCAGACTTTTTATTCAGTTGTTGCAACACTGCCAACCGGTTGCACAGAGCGGAGGCTATTTTTAGTAACACAAAAGAATTGTTTTGTGAGGACACTGCAGACCTCAAGGTACACTTCAACAAGTTGGAGAAATGCTTACTCTCACGACAACGCACATGGTGGGAAATCACCACGATGGAGAATTACAGTCGCGTCAAGCGCATCCCCAGGGGGTTAAGACATACCAAAACACCCTCCTTTGGCTTTGTGAATGGGGAATTTGAGCAACAATGGTGCCACATTCTTAATGATTGCTCATTCAAGTTAATGGACTTGATCATCAGATTTAAATCTGAAGAAAATAAAATGGTGTCCAAACAAATAGCAGAATTGCAACACCAATTAAAAGCCTTTTCGCACATGGAGAACTTTAAAGAGCTTGATTTAAAAACAGCTAGCAAGCTCAATAAACAAGAAAAAACCATCATGTTAAGTAAACAAGCAAAATTTGAGCGCGATAAGGCAGATTATGAGGTGAATCAAGTGTACATGTGGCAAAAATTACCATCTAGAAGCAAAGGAAAACCCAAAGCGAAGAAATCCCATAAGGAGGGTGGGGGTAATAGATCCATCCTGAAAGGTAACAGGGACAATGATTTAACTTCACATGCTGTGTCTTTTTCACTTTCTGAGAGTGATTTTTACCCATCTTCTGGAGATGAAAAGGCGGGCACCAGTGAGATGATGCCTCCAGATCGACCGGCCGGTAAGAAGTCTTCAAAAAACGAGGAAAGACAAGAAGAGGCAGGAGGAAGAACCTACAGTGGGATGCCCTCAAAGAGACTGAAAACTTAAGTATTGAGAACAGCAATGTTATTAACATTTCCAAGTATGAACTGACGCATTCAGAACTGTCCGTTTTACATCTAGGACTATCTTTTGCGCCTAGCACGTCATTTAACCTGTTTACCACAATGGTGGATCTTTTCAAATTCACAAGGAAACTAACCCTGAAACGTTTTTTCTCCACCAAAAGTAATGTGTCCAATACTCTGTTACCCATTTATGATGCTAATACAGTTGTCCCCTTTCCGCTAGCTTTTCAGGATCAATGCAATCAACAGGACCTTAGTGATCTCTTCATGGAGAACAATACCCTAGATGATCCTGTTGATTTCCTGGGGAGTATAAATTCTGGCCTCAAGAAGAAGTCGGTGTTCTACCCCTCACATATGAGGGGTCAGTACATTGACATCTTCCAGAAGGGCATTGAGAGAGATCTCTCACTCCTAGCCAAAGGTATAGGACCTAGGGGTTTGCAGCGAGACAATCTCACTATGGATCAAAGGGCAGCTTTAAAATCTCTGAGTAACAATGATCTTATCCTTATTAGGAAAGCAGATAAGGGTGGCGCTACAGTGGTGCTCGATCGAGATTACTACGTATCGGAGGCCAAACGGCAGCTGGGGGATCCAGAAGCGTACCATACCCTCGACAGGGACCCTACTCCTATGTTCATTAGAGAGTTCCAGGACCTCTTGGACGAAGGTGAGATTTTACATGTTCTCTCGCCTAGTGAGCGGGACTTCCTCACTACTCCAGATCCTATCACTCCTATTTTCCATCACCTGCCCAAGATACACAAAACACTCACTGCACCCCCAGGCAGACCCATTATTTCATCTATTGGTTCCCTGGGTGAACACCTATCACAATATATAGATCACTTTCTACAGCCACTAGTCGTTTCTTTACCTTCACACGTTATTGACACCAAGCACGTTTTATCCCTTCTAGCACCTATCACTTGGCACCCTAGCTACATCTGGGTTACCCTAGATGTGGCTTCCTTATACAATATTATTAATCACGAGCACGGCCTCACAGCCACAGAGCACTTTTTACAACACCATTCTACTTTTTCGCCAGCACACATAGTTTTTATTCTCGATAGTATCAGATTTTCACTCACGCACAATTATTTTTTCTTTGACCAGCAGTATTATCTCCAAACACGTGGGACAGCTATGGGGACATCCTTTGCCCCCTCCTATGCCAACCTGTTCATGGGTTGGTGGGAGATGTCCCACGTGTTTGGAGATTCGAATCCCTTCAGGCGTCATGTGGTGTTTTACAAACGCTACATTGACGACCTGATCTTGATCTGGAGTGGTGGGGAGGAAGACCTTTTGAGGTTCTTTGAATACCTGGCAGACAATACTCTCAACTTGAAATTTACTCACACATATAATAAAAACCAAATTTATTTTCTAGATTTAAATTTATATGTGGATATGGAGTACAAAATTCAATCAGACATTTATAGAAAGGAGAATGCCAGGAATTCATTGCTTCATTACAACAGTTGTCACGCACGCCCCTGGTTAGAGGCATTCCAAAGGGACAGTTCCTGCGATTACGCCGGAACTGCTCCACATTGGAGGCCTTTATCCACAGGGCGAAAGAGATGAGAGGGAGGTTCCTGTCGAGGGGGTACGATGGTGTAGACCTTGATCAGGCATACCAGCATGCACTGAATATTGATAGGAATACCCTCACCAACATGTCAGCCAACAGTACACAGATAGACACACAGGCCGAGAACACAGAAGCGCCATTCTTTATTACAAACTATAGCGAACAAGCAAACTCAATTAAAACTATCATACGCAAACATTGGGCCACACTTTCACTAGACCCTTTACTAAACAAAATAGCATGTGTGGGACCCAAAATAGTGTTTCGTAGAGCAGCTACGCTAGGGAATCTCCTGTCACCTAGTTTGTTGAAAACTACTAACACCAACCAGAATAAACTGTCTTTTTTTCCAAAATTGATTGGATCATTTAAATGTGGGCATTGTAAGATTTGTCCCAAAATGAGGAAAGTTAAACATTTCACTGATAAAGAGGAAACACGGAAATATCAGATAAAAACCTTTATGTCATGTCAGACCAATTATGTCATATACCTGCTACAATGCGGATGTAAGAAACAGTATGTGGGGCTTACCAGCAGAGCCTTAAAAATCCGCATTTTAGAACACTTAAGGCTCATTAAGAATTTAGACATGACACATCCGGTCCCAATCCACTTTAACAACTGTCAATTGGGTTCTGTGGATAACTTTAGCTGTTGCGCTATAGAACACATAGTCCTCCCCCCTCGGGGAGGTGATAGAATCAAGCTCCTACACCAAAGGGAGGCGCATTGGATCCACACACTAAATACATTACAACCCAATGGACTTAATGTGGATTGGGATCTACGATGTTTTCTTTAAGAGACATATAGGAGTGTTATATGTGGAATGCATATATGTATATATTACAGTCCTCCTTAGAACAGAACGTCTAGTGTATATTTCTGACCTAGTCTCCGCACTGTCTCCTTTATTCCCTTCCTCCCCCCCCCCCTCCTTTCCCCTCTCCCCCCCCCCTCCCCTCACACCCCCCCCCCTTCCCAACCCCCTCCTCCCCCTCCACTTTGACTACCTTTACCCTTGTTTCCCTTTCATTCCCCACCTGCCTTCCCTTGATTCACTGGTCTACAAGTCATAAATATGTTTAAATTAAAACATTAGGAAGCCCCTATATGTATGATTGACTTATAGGTGTATAACTTGGTTTATTGTGAATCTAGTGTTGAGCATATTCAACTTGCAGTGTTTGCAACAGCTTTTTATTTGTATTTATACACCTGGAATGTGCTGCCAAACAGTCTTATCATTTTGCTATTGTGTATGTCTGTATATACATTTGAGATGCTCTCCGTGCATAAAATATGTTTACAGTGAGTTGCACAGACATTAAGGACTTTAAATAGCATGGATATTAGCTAATAGGCATAAAGCACTGAAGGGGTTAAAGTTTTAATGCCGCTTTCGCGGGCTTTTAGGAATTTAAGAGGCTGTCACCACTTCTCCCCACTCCAAGACGAAGCCCTCTGCGTAAGGGTGAAACGCGTTGAGGGGGAGATGCTGGTGTAGCCCTGGTGTGTGTCAATAAAGTTTTTTGGAACAAGCCATCCGGGAGCCTTTCTTTGGACATGCGCATTTGCGCCGCACTTCTACCCATTCTCTGACCTGCATCTCGGCAGCGGCACGCAGGAGGAAGCGAGGAGAGCGGTTCCACAACCCAAGGAGCAGGTGAGGTTATCCTTTCCCCCTGCACCGGTTGAACTAGTGACCCTGCTTAGCTCTCCCACGCTTACCCCAGTGTCCTTATCTACTGACCTGCCTCACACTGAAGTGCTTGACAGATTTTCTGCAACAGCCCCCCTGTAAACCTACAAAACTGCAGAGACACACACACCAACAAAAAACAATCTGCAGCACTCCTCTACACTCGCTGAAGACCCCCCCACACCCACAAAACACACTGCAGACACACACCAACAAAAGACTGCTGCTCCCCTTTACACCCATAAAACACACACCAACAGCCCCCCTCTACACCCACACACTGCAGACACAAACACACCAACAAAACACTCTGCAGCCCTCCTCCACCCTCTACACCCACAAAACACACACAAACAGAACACATACTTCAGACACATACACACACCAGTAAAACACTTGGCTGCCCCCCTCTACACCCACAAAACACACAGCAGACACACCCACACCCACCTTTCTCCTCACTCTCCTGTGTGGAGCTCTAAGGCTGCGGCCCCGCTAGAGCTGACCGCGCTCCTGCTTGAGAGCGGTAACATCACCAGCTCTCCAAGCATGAGCGCCGGGTGTCCTGGCTATTTCAAAACCACGCACGGGGGGGGGGGGGGGGGGGGAAGCGTTGCGGCAAGTTAAGCACACTTGAAAGTTAATTTTTTTGTTTATCCAAACGCCAAGCGTGGGCCACGCACGAGTGCACACCGCGTGAGCGGGGATGTATATCTATGTATGTAAGTAAAAGCGGCAAGCTCAGCACGCTAGCGGGGACGCAACCTAAGCAGGCAGGTTGGTGGAGGAGTCAGTGCCTTGCTGGTGCCTCCTGTTCAATCACCTCCCGTGACTGAGAGCTCCTCTCACTCTGTGTGGATAAAAACTAAAAGCTGATTGGCTGAAAAACTTTGCAGAGTGCCAAAAATTCCCAGACATTACTGAAAGGATAATACCCGGAATTTTACCCAATCAGAGAGCAGGGATTTCAATAATGCCCGGAATCTAATAGCTTTAGCCTATAATTATGAATAATACATAATAACCCATAACAGTACATACAGTAGCAAAACAGATACAAGTGCTGAATAATTTTACTTTCATGTATTGCACATACAACTCTTATTTTCCCTGCATTTCGCTTTGTATAATATTTATGTAAATGTCTTGCATACATGGTGGGCACTATATAAATAAAGATGAATGATTTACCCATGCCACTCGTCGGTCCTCTCCCCTGTAATCCCAATAAACACACCAGACAACTTCTTGGGAGGAAAAAAATGGTCACAGCTGTATTAGAACAACGACAATTAACACAACATGATAAATGCAACGGATCGGGGGACTCGCACCTCTCAGCGTGTCCCCGTCACCTCAGGCCCCACTGCGGCTAGCTGCCCCGGTTCCCCGCTTCCTCACTCTCTTTCCTCCTCCACACTGAGCCATTCCTCCGCGGCACAGGCCGCACGCCCAGGCACACGATCGGGGCGCACGCACAGCAGCCTCACAGAAGGCGCACGCTCCTGATCGCTTGTGACGGATCGGTGGACACGTGCCCCTCGGCGTGCCTCCCTCACCCAGCCCTTACTGCACCTAGTTCCACCGCTCCTCCTTCCCCTCTGCCTCTCACCACTTCCATGCCGAGTTCTTTCTCCGCGCCGCACGCCCAGGCAAGCGGTCGGGGCGCGCGCACAACAGCCTTACAGAAGGCGCGCGCACCCGATCAAATTACCAGCCCTCTCCATCTACTGGCTCCGCCCCCGTTGGCTGCAGGCGATTGCTCTGGATTACATCCCTGTCTCCTCCCCTGCTCACCTGGACCTATCCCTGCAAATACCCAGACAAACCTCTGCTCCACCCCTCGCTTCCCTTATAACCCCACTCTGTCCTCTCATTCCTTGCTCTGCATAGCTTTTCTGTAGCTCCTGTGTGTGCAGTGTCTATGCCTAGCTCTCTTGTCTGTTTCAGCTCAGGTTCCTGTCCCTGCCCGTTTGGATTCCTTTGGTTTGATCTTGGCTCTGTTTGACTATGTGTACCTCGCTACCCTTGGACTCTGCTTTGGACTTGACTACGCTGCCTTCTCCTGCCCTTGAACCCTGGCTCTTAGACATCACTATGCTGCTCTCCTGCCCCTGAAGTCTGGCTCTTGGACATTAACCCTCTGACCTCTGGCACCCCGGTCTCAGCAAGTATACGTTAACCCTTTCTCACCAGGCCCGGCAATGCAACTTACCACACTCCGGGCACGCCCTCACTGCTGTGGGTGCGTGTTATACCCTTACCCACCTAAGTACTTGGGACTGGCCAGGTCTGCGGGCATACAGGCGTTACAATAAATATATCCCAAGTAGAGACCCAGAAAGATTTCTCCGCTACCATCTACCAAAATTCGAGGGATACCCTCAGCTCGTGACCACTTCGCCATTTGGCACCCTGGCCACATGGCACAAAACACTAAGCCGGGAATGGTACCGCCTTTCCCAAATGTCCACTTACGAGGTCTGACACTACGATGAGCCAATACTGACTGAGTAACCCCCCCCCCCCCCTGTTGAGACCCCTCTATACCCCCACCCCTGACCTCACATCTCCCTAAGGAAAGGCCCCCTGAGATCCCAACCCCCTCCCTTAAAAAACCCTCCCTACCCCACACCCTAACCTGATCTCACAGCTTCTTAGGAAAATTGCCCCTTCGGCCTCAAGTCATGTTGCCCCTTCCCCTACAGGTTCCAGGCTTAACCTAGCCTGGACCTACATTTTAACACTTTACTAGGATTTTAACCTCTACTGATTGACCTCTGGACATGCATGTGCTGAATAGTGAGTTGATGGAACGTGTCTCAATTTTCTTTCACCTGCAGGGAGACACACAAATGGTTAACTCCTCAGATAAGGACCAAGGATGGAATGTCAACACTGGGATTACAGCCCACTTTGCATGCTGCTAGTTTGTACTAGTTCCTCTGTATAGCAGGTAAAGGAAGCAATTTGTTTGTCTTTCCTTATCACTTAGGAGCTTTTACATATGTCCACACAAGAGTAATTTCTCATTTAGCATCCAAGACAGAATAAATGGTTCACAACAATGGTAAAAACATAACATGATAAAAAAAAAACTCCTGCTAATGAAAAGGAATGTGGTAGCTACTCTATGAGAAGCTTAGCTGAAACTAAATACAAGCTGTACTGGGTTTAACATCCCAAGTAAATATGCTGAGCATTGTTGTAAGTGCTTAAGTCAATGTACATAGGAAAAGGGATGGGAGGATTTACCTTGGAGAGAAAGAGGGTAAACATTATTAAAAATAACTTTAAAAGGAACCATAGGCCCATTGGCAAATATTACACAGATTTAGTGGATGAAAAAGGGGTTAAGAGTGTTTGTAATGGTCAAAATTTGAACTGATAAAAATGTGGTGGCAAACATGTTTTTTATCTTTAGCAGCTAAGGTTAAACAATGATATAATTAATGAGCACACATCAATAGATTCCGAAATGGTTTGTCACAAATAGGAGGACTTTGAACTATATCGTATTTTGCGCTATGACGATCTTTTTGCAAGCCCACTGTGAATGCTGAGCCACTAATCCAAATGCAGTGAATTTGACAAGCACTGGTGCCAAAGTATTGAATGGCATACAGAACATATCAACTCTGCAGGTTATTCATAATTCTAAAGACACAAAAATGGATTGGAAGGGTGAAGTTCAGAGTAATTTTTGGGGGACGCAATGTGTTTGTGTGAGTGTTTTTATGGTGTGTGTCTTACCTTTTCCAAAGCAGGCCCTCTCTTGTAACATCGCATCCTCATAACAACAGGGCGTCACATGCCGCGTGACGTCTGTTGCCATGACAACGCAACATCATGTGAGGTCGTGATGCTGCATTGTCATGACACTGTGGCATTGTGACATCATACGCTGAGGAGGGCCGCCAACCAGCCTACAGGCGGCAGAAAGCGAAATCCGTCTCTGGTAATAATTAGAGATTATTGCTGAATCCGCGGATTGGATTCTACAAATCCGTCCACGGGTTGTAATAGCGATTTTGATCAACCCGCACGGATTGAAACCACCCAAATCCATTTCCCCGGAATTATGCTGATGTTACCCCCAAATTTCGTTTCACAGGGTAAAATCCACAAACGGATTTGGGTGGTTTAAATCCTTGTGGGTTGATCAAAACCGCTATAGGATACAACCCGTGGACGGATTTGTAGACTCCAACCGGCGGATTCAGCAATCCATCGGAGGATTCTTAAGAATCTTCCAACGGATTGCTAAATCCACGGATAGGATTCTACAAATCCGTCCACGGGTTGCGGAATCCGCAGTGTGTACTGGTAATAATAATTAAAAACTGTGTCCACCATATCCATAGAAACCTATGCATTTCCCCCACGGACCTGCACCCGGTCAGTTCTATTTTTCTTCATACAATACACCTTTATATTATATTAAAGATTTAATATTTTAATCCTTTTTCTTAAGATTTATATTTTTATATATAATGTTAACCTTTTAATTAAAAATAAATAAATATATATATCTACAAAAAAGAAGAGCGCAAATATTCCAAAGACAATATAAAATATAAACAGATTTAAAAAAGACATACAGTAAAGGTGATGCGGTGCTCAAGCATGAAATCCCATCAGGTTATAATATGAGAGGTACACTTCTGGGACATGAATATTGTATCAAACCTAAAAAAGGGCTCCAGTTGCCCTGAAGGCAGGGGTAGATGCACAGAGACACCCCCCCTAACCTCATTGGGCTGGCCCCAGGTATGTACTCACGAATAATTGTCACCAGAGATCCTCTCAGTCTGCGTGCTGTTGCCAATAGGGAGAAATCCAGTGCAGTGTTAGTTGGTGCAACGCACAGCATAAAAGGTGATAGCAGGTCTGGCAAAAAAAATTCTTTATTACAGGGACATAAAAAACGGAAGGCTGCAACCTTCTACGCGTTTCGTGCAGTCAAAATGCACTTTATCAAGAAGTGAGTTAACATGGTATACATCACACTATATATAGGAACAGTCTGCCGATTTGGCGCCAAAATCACTAATTGGTAACCCCATATTGATTGAAAATATGTAATCAAGCTGTGCAAGCGCCATGCAAAAACGGCTGATTACCTGTTCACACTACGAGAAGTCTGCCTCCAAACACACCTGCTCGGTGACACGCACCGCAGGGCAATGGAGGACCAAATCTCGCGAGATGCGCCTCAAGCAAGCCACGTTTGCTCGCGCATGCGCAGATTATAGTTTGTCAAAAAACAGACCCAAAATCCCGCGAGATGGAGCCACCAAGGTCCTAAATACTCGCGCATGCGCATAAATAACTCTATGTGAAATCGTAAATACATAATGATTGATAATTTGGTGTTACCACCCACAAAAACGGGGATCATTGTGGGATTGCCTCATAAGCCTATGAAGACACCCATTAATATACCCCACTGACAGGGGAGGACACACCAACCATGAAACATAAAAACGCATGAGCTAGTCAGAATTGATGAGCCTGATCAGGCAGACCGTGCCATATATATACAAAACATCCAATAATTGTCACCATCTCCCAAAGATCCATAAGACATTGGTCGACCCTCCTGGTCGTCCAATTGTCTCTAGTATTGGATCTTTGGGAGATGGTTTATCCCGTTATGTTAATGCTTATTTACAGCCCTTTGTTAGGGCTTTGCCTTCCTTCATCCTTGATTCTGGTGATTTGTTGGTACAATTGCAAAATATCACATGGAAACCTGACTATCTATGGGTAACTATGGATGTGGTCTCCCTGTATTCAATTATTGAGTACGATCTGGGGTTAGCGGCTGTTCGCCACTTCATTGAATGTCCAGGAAGCTCAATGTTAATGACCACGTTTATCACTGAATCCATTCTTTTTCTTCTCACACACAATTATTTTCTTTTTGAGCACCAGTTTTACTTACAACAACGGGGAACAGCAATGGGGACAAGTTTTGCCCCCTCCTATGCGAACCTTTTTATGGGGTGGTGGGAGCATGTTTTCATTTATAATAGCACCAACAAATTTAGACACAATATTGTTTTTTACAAACGTTTTATTGACGACCTACTTATAATTTGGCACGGGAGCACTGACACATTAGAATAATTTTTTGAATATGTTAATAATAATGATCTTAATATTCAATTCACTACTAACTTTAATGCACATCACATTAGCTTCCTGGACATCTTATTATATGTAGACATGAACCAACAGATTCAAACAGATACTTTCAGGAAAAGCAACTCCAGGAATTCAATTCTTCGGGCGGACAGTTGTCACCCCAGATCAGTGATCACTGGCATCCCCAAAAGCCAGTACCTCAGACTGAGGAGGAACTGTTCCACACTCGACGGGTTCCTGACTCAGTCTGAGGCTCTCACCAATCGGTTTATTGAAAGGGGTTATAACAGGGAGACCCTCCAATCCATAGTGGAGGAAATAACAAAAAGAGAGAGAAGTACATTACTCCCCACCAGGGAGTCGAGGGCGAGGGATGTTGGTCAAAAAGGGGATATGAAGAGACTGGGAAATACGCCCCCTCTGTTTATTTCACAATACAGTAAAGCCAGTGGCCAAGTGAATAATATAATTAATAAACATTGGGGTTTATTGCGTATGGACCCTATTCTGGGTGAGTACACCAAAACGGGACCTAAGATTGTCTATAGGAAGGCTAAGACTATTGCCAACTATTTATCTCCCAGTGTTATTCCTGATATAATTACCAACACGAATACATTCAGTACAAAGGGTTCATTTAGATGCAATAACTGCAGTATGTGTAGGTACATGAAACCTTCCAGATGTGTCTTTTCCCACAGCCCCCATAGACGTTTTGACATTGGTAATTTTATTAATTGTAATACATCCTTCGTGGTCTATGTCATCAATTGTGGCTGTGGGAAAAGATATGTCGGAAGGACAACAAGGGCCCTCAAGATTAGAATGCAGGAGCATTTTAGACTAATTAAGAGGGGAGACTTGGCGCACCCGGTTTCCAAGCATTTTTCTGAATGTGAGAAGGGTGGCACTGAGAACTTTTCTTTCATGGGAATTGACAGAATTTTACCCAAAATGAGGGGAGGTGATCTGGTCAAAAGATTAGATTGCAGAGAGTCATTTTGGATCTTCATGCTTAAGACCCGTTTCCCAGATGGAATTAACATTGAATGGAGCATTAATCATTTTTTGAGCTGAATTATTATTGAACAGACCTTATGTGAACAGTCTTTTTCTTTTCTTTTCCTTGTACTATATTTTCAGATATCTTAGTACAATCTATGGTTATACCTCTCTAGAATTTACTATTGTCCCACGAACAACAATGATAATTCTAGATTCTTGCTCTGATCAAATAAGTATCTTATACTATATAATTGAAAGCACTGTATGCCTGCCTGCCTGCATGCATGCATGCTGGCTGGCTGTTGCCTGGATGTTCGGTGTCCCTAGGGGAAATCTCATTGGTCCCTTGGGCCGCCCCCGCACACCTCTCATTGGCCTGAGGCGGAGTGACGGCCCAAAGGACACACAGTGTCTCTCACACACACACATACACACACACACACACACACCTCACCCCCCCCCCCCAAGCTCATCCCCTCCCCCAAGCTCACCCCCCCCCAAGCTCACCCCCCCCCCCAAGCTCACACCCCGGCGCCGCGCATGACAGGCCGCGCGTGACAGGCCGCGCAAGATGGGAGGGGGGATGCCCCTCCGGTCCCGGCTCCCCCCTGTCACCGCGTGACAGGCCGCGCGACAGGAGATGGGAGGGGGGATGCCCCTCCAGTCCCGGCTCCCCCCTGTCACCGCGTGACAGGCCGTGGGACAGGAGATGGGAGGGGGGATGCCCCTCCGGTCCCGGCTCCCCCCTGTCCCAAGATGTCATCTCCCGCTCTCTTCCCCACCGGTCCCGGAGGCTCCGCCTCTCCCTGTTTCCCGCGCATTCACCCCCCCCCCCCCATCCACGTGCGAGCTGCCGGACGGGTGAGGGAGCTGCCAGATGGGTGAGGGAGCTGCCGGACGGGTGAGGGAGCTGCCGGACGGGTGAGGGAGCGGCCTTCACCTCCCCTCACCCCCCTTCACCTCCCCTCACTCACTTCCCCTCAGTGAGTTTACACATGTGCACCCCCTTAACCCCTCTCCCTGCTCACACCAGGGCCCTGTAACCCTTCCACTGCCGGGGAGCTCCACAGTGCGATCTATATACATCGGCAGGACACATTCTATATATACACAGCAAATTGCATCTGTATGCAGAGAAATAGATCTGTATATAGAGTATGCCTCTGTGTATACAGTATGATGTGCCTGTATACAAAGTAGCATATTTTATGTGTTATATACAGGACTTTTTATAGTGCAGAGCTCTGTGTATAGTGCATGTGCACAGTGCTGTGTATAGTGCATGTGCAGAGCGCTGTGTATAGTGCATGTGCAGAGCGCTGTGTATAGTGCATGTGCAGAGCGCTGTGTATAGTGCATGTGTAGTGCGCTGTGTACATCTAAATGTGTATCTTACACGTAGGCAAACTAAAACATCCCGGGCAACGCCGGGTCTCTCAGCTAGTAAAATATATACATCAAAATAAGTTATCAAATATAAGGTTTGATTGAGTCAGATTATTGCACTTATAAGCTTTATTAAATGCTATTACAAATAATATCTAGTGCAATTCAACACACATTTCTCCAAGTAGAACCACACTTTCGTTTATGGATATATAACTGTGTGTTACTGTATATGGCTCTTCTTTTTTCATGATTTTGTAAGTATGTTGTATGTAAAATAATCAAGTAGTCATCCTCTGTACTTCTGGAAGGCTGTACATATGTTTTTAATATAGGTATAAGTTAGAATTAAAACTTTCTTATTTTGATTTATTATTTTTTGTTTTTAGATTTTACAATTATTGGATGTTTTGTATATATATGGCACGGTCTGCCTGATCAGGCTCATCAATTCTGACTAGCTCATGCGTTTTTATGTTTCATGGTTGGTGTGTCCTCCCCTGTCAGTGGGGTATATTAATGGGTGTCTTCATAGGCTTATGAGGCAATCCCACAATTATCCCCGTTTTTGTGGGTGGTAACACCAAATTATCAATCATTATGTATTTACGATTTCACATAGAGTTATTTATGCGCATGCGCGAGTATTTAGGACCTTGGTGGCTCCATCTCACGGGATTTTGGGTCTGTTTTTTGACAAACTATAATCTGCGCATGCGCGAGCAAACGTGGCTTGCTTGAGGCACATCTCGCGAGATTTGGTCCTCCATTGCCCTGCGGTGCGTGTCACCGAGCAGGTGTGTTTGGAGGCAGACTTCTCGTAGTGTGAACAGGTAATCAGCCGTTTTTGCATGGCGCTTGCACAGATTGATTACATATTTTCAATCAATATGAGGTTACCAATTAGTGATTTTGGCGCCAAATCGGCAGACTGTTCCTATATATAGTGTGATGTATACCATGTTAACTCACTTCTTGATAAAGTGCATTTTGACTGCACGAAACGCGTAGAAGGTTGCAGCCTTCCGTTTTTTATGTCCCTGTAATAAAGAAAAAATTTTGCCAGACCTGCTATCACCTTTTACTGTCGCGGCCGAGTTTATTTGAGCATTTGCCCCGTCTCGGCCGCGACAGTAACCTGGCGCGCGCCGGGATGTCCCGGGCGCGCGCCGAAGCCTCGGAGGAGAGGCCCGCCGATCGGGGCTTCCCCCTCTCCTCACCGGGTCCGCCGGGTCCCCCGGAACGTCCCGCCGCCGTCCTCACATCCGCGCGACATCAGGGCTCCCTCGGGGAGCCCTGGGCACGCGTACAGGCGGCACAGGCACCCGATGACGCGTGACCGCGCATCGGTGATGCGCAGCACGCCGAGGGAGTGCGGCTCGCAAGCCGGGACATATCCCGGCTTGCGGAATGAGCCACACTCAAATAAAGTGTGCCGCCTGTGTATGCTGTGCGTTGCACCAACTAACATTATTAAAAAAGACAAATAATGCCCCCAAGTTTGTAACAAAGAGATAAATGTAAAAGCATATAACCAAATATGTATATAAGAGCCAGCAATGTTTAAAAAACAAATGAAAGACCAATCACTAAGATGCAACTAAGCATAGGTGTATTACATAAGGCAGTCATGTAACCAGAGAGGGATAGGTTGTATCAAGTGAGAAAGTTAACATGTGAAGTGTTGCAATGTAAGTCCATATATAACATCCAAAGACAGAGATGGTAAGGTAAGAGTCAGTGCTGTATATAGAGGCTAGGAGAGACCCACTCGTAGATGTAGTCTCCTTCGTCCGGGAGACTGCAAGTATGCCGATCCGGATGATGTTTGGTGTTGTGACTCAAAACAAATGGAAGCCCCGATGGACATGGGGGAGAGGAACTCAGCCATACAGCTGGTCTCCAGTTAGTCAGCGTTTTCCTATGCAAAAACCCCACTCTCCCTCTTGCAGAGCTCAATGTATACCTCAGACTCTGTGCAAACAGCAAACTGGCCACCTCACTCTTGTAAATAAATTAACCACCATGCAGAATTCTCCCATCTCTCAATTCCTAGGGTAAGAAAGTCCTTTGTGCAGCTGATGGGTAATTCGATTAGAAACATAACGAGTAGGGTTTCGTCAGAAGGGGTATTGACTTCATCAGGGGTGTGTCTAAAGTGCAGCAGCTGTTGATCTTTTATAGTGATGCAATGAAACATAATTGGTGAAAAATCCAACCAATAAAAACAAGTATGGTAAACAAACAATCACATAATCTGATAATGACCAGGTGCCGGAGCATGATCCAGAAATCAGGCAGCGGGGTCTTGGATGACTGCCCAGCCATTTCCACTAGTCTTTGGAGGAACCCGGTTATATTGGGAACTCCCCTTGTGTTCGCTAGTCTTGGACCAGGGTCCTGGAAACGGAGGTACAGTGCGGTACATTCTGAGCACCGGGTTGCGGATCCCAGTGCAGGTCCTAAACCTATCATGACAGGCAGACCAACTGTATTGAGTACTACCCCATCATGGGGTTGTAGCAGCAACCCTCCGGGGAGAACAAAGTGCATGCCTTTCTCTTCTTCCATCGTCGAAGTTGGTGGGGGAGGGAGCGAGTAGGCGTATGTCTTTGCAGTAGTACTACCACGTGTGTGTGAGGCTAGGTCTCCACATCCGCAGCTTGGTAGCAGATAGATACGCCCTCAGCTCCTCCCCCTAGTTTCAAGATGGCACACTGTACAGAACAGGGTGGGACTTGGTGTTCACCCAATCCCAGATAATTCTGCAAGAAGGGCACGGTCAGGCTGTGCACCCAACCCATAGATTTGCAGATAGAGTCCTTCCAACTTTGCACAAGTTGCCATGCGGTCTCCCATTTTTGGCGGGAACCACCATTTTACATGGTGAAAGAATGTAAAATGCAGCTCCCTTTTCAGGTGGCGCATTGTGCGTGGCTGCAGCTCCTCAAACAGAGGTTCTGGCACCTGTGAAGCAGGCGCCCCTCCTCAGATACCTGCCCGCTCACACAGATTTAGAGTAGCCAGTTGGGCAGTAGTTTCCTCGGGATGCATCAGGGATCAACCCCCACCTTCTTTGTAGTGTAGCACGGTTGGGCAACAGTCTCCCCGTTAACGTATCAGGGAACTGCCCCCATACCTCTTCTTTTAGCACGAGTGGACTGTAGTCTCCCCAGAGATGCATCAGGGAACTACCCCCACCCATCTTCACAGTTTAGCACAGTACGGCTCGCAGCTTCCCCGGGGAAGCCTAGGGGTACCGCTCCCGCACACTTCAGTATAGTGCAGCTCATCAAGCAGAGGGACCGACTTGCCCCTCCTAAGGCCTGCCAGTGTATACAGAAAAGAGGGTCATGCATGGCACAGGCCACAGTCCCCTGCACTCCCAGAGTCCTAAAGCACAGTCTTTACAAAATGCATGTCCATAGTTGAAACAGAACCACGTCTCTGGGTCCTGCCACAAAAGCCTCTCCTGATGAATGTGGATCTCAGCAGCGCCTCCATCTGTAGCACCTTTCCCCCATCCTATGTAAGATAGTGTCGCTACTGGTGTATTCTGGTGCTGGTGCGTACCTGTGAGGTGGAACAGGAGGCTGGAGATCTCTGCGGTGGTATGAGGAGTGCATTAGGACAGGCTTACATGTGGTTCTCTGCAGTGGCAGCGCCTCCAGCCCAAGAGGATCCTGGTGCATCCAGGAAGGACCTCAGGGGCAATCCTTTGATGGCTAGCATACTTCAATTATCACACCAGAGTTGGGATAACTGGGGTTTATTGAACACAGCATGATACACAGAATACATCATTTCCCTGAAGGCAGGTACACAGGGTTTGAGGCCTGGATCACCCCTCCTAAACACACCTTACCCCCTAACAGGGCAAGCATGGAGGACAGCCCAGAACTACCCCAGAATACACTTACTCTAATTCTAGAGGGAAACCCCCTCCTTCCCTGGGTAGTGGCCGGACTACCTACAGGCATAGACTCCCCCCCCCCCCCCTTACAATAACAGGCTAATCCTGAACTTTATTGATAATACACACGCATAACAATATAACAGACTCTGCAGGAACTACTCCCAACACTGCCCACTCTTTACTGGGACTTACAGTGTTAGAGGGGCCAAAGAATCAGTAGTCCAAGGGGACTATATATACAGCATGATTTCAGGTCCGGGGACCCCTTGCTTGCCGAGATTCAGGCCCCGTTATGAGGTGCCAGAATCTGCTCTGCATTTTATTCCCACGGTCACGTGACGCGGGACATTTAAATGCATAGGAAATACGGGCACCACATAATGGGGCCTGTATCTCGAGAAGCAGGGGGTCCCCGGACCTCAAATCAACATGGTTCTGCTCCGGAGAACCCCTGCTCATCTACACTAGTATTACATTTTATATTAAAACAGCTGCTACCCACAATAAACATTAAAAACACAACACTAATACCCACTTCCTCTTCTCCCACATGATTGATACCAGAGGCCGCGGATGTCCGGGGGTCCTCAGGTTGTCCCTGCAGGTGTCTAGGGGCCCTCGGTTGGTCCCCGTTGGTATCTGATGGCCATCGGGTGGTCCCAGCGGGTGTCTAGGGGCCCTTGGGTGGTCCCCACGGGTGTATGGGAGCACTTGGGTGGTCCCCGCTGGCCTGCGGTACTAATCCTTTGGCAAAAAGAAAATGTGCAATACATTGAAATAAATACACTCCAATCTCACACTCCACTCTCACCCTGCCCCCCCCCCCCCCCCCGCGACACATACAGTACAGTAATGGGCAAAATAACTATTATCCAGATATGGATAATAGCTAATTTGCCCATTATAAAATAAAACATTAGCCAGCCAGCATAAATAAGTAAATAAACCTTTCTACATACCCCTGCCACCATGAAGGGCATCCCCATCAGCATACTCCAGGTCCATGTCCTCCGTTGCCAGAAATAATACAAGAAAAAATACAATCTAAAGGCCCCTAACCCCTTCATCACCTTAGCGGTTAATAACTCCTACAGTAATTAAGGGGTTAACCCACCCTCCCCTGCTACCCACCCGGGAGGCCTAACCACACACCGTGGGACCACTATTCCCACCCTCTACCCATTGATTGACATAGTGGTACATCATACCCATATAATATGGGCATGATAAGCCACTATAGCAGTCAATGGTCACCCTAAGAAAAAAGCATGAAGGCCAAAAATACACAATAATAAAAGATATACACAAGCACCTAAACACCCCAATTCAAGAAATGAAAGCACTAGCTAACCAATTAAATAAATAAAAGCACTAGTAAACCAATTACATAAAAGCACTAGCCAACCAATCAATTCAATAAATAAAAACACTAACCAGCAAAACAATTAATTAATTGTAAACACTAGCCAACAAAACAACTAATGAATTTAAACCAGTAGCCAAGAAAACAAATAATTAATTTAAACCGCTTACCAATCCTAAAATGTACTAAAAACAAGCCATCCAAATTCCAAAAAATTGAATCCAAACAATAAAAACAATTAGAAAAAACTACAATCAATTCAAAACAAGCATTTGCCAAAAAATGCATTGGCTGTCACTATATTTATCTGTACTCTAAAGGGGCACAGATAAATACATTATCAGTCAACGGGCAATCACAAACATAAAAATAAGTAAATACAATGAAAAAAATAAAAAAAGACATTTACATACATTCAATATTTATTTTACCTTTAGAAGTCTTCACCCTCCGAATCCCGTTGTATCTGCAAGCTCTCGAACTGCAACGTCATCACCTGCGGGGACCACCCGAGAGCCCCCAGACACACGCAGGGACCAGTCGAGGGCCCCCTGTCACCCGCGAGGACCACCTGAGGACCCCAGGACACCAGCGAGGACCACCCACGGGGACCACTCGAGGGCCCCCAGACACCCGTGGGGACCTCCTAAGGACCCCAGGACACCTGCAGTCTCTGGTATCAATCATGTGGGGGCAGAGGAGGTGGTATTACTGTTTATGGTGGGCAGCAGGGGTGGGTGAAGGGATATTTTGCCTTTGGTGAGTAGAGGGAAGGGTTAACCCCTACATTGCCTTAGCTGTTGGCCACTAAGGTAATGAAGTTGCCTGTAAATGCATTTGTATTGCATGGGCTTCATGCCAGGGTTCTCCGGTGCTGATATTAAAGGGTATCAGCTTCACAGACTCCCGCATCAATCCGATGCAGAAAAAAGGCATTATTTTTTCTAAGTCCTGTATCGCCGCCTCTTAGCCGCTTCTCACCAGCCTCACACCAGGTGTGAGGATTTGGGGATAAACTCGCCATTCAAGAGCCGCAATAGGCCTCGATAACCTAATCATGGCTACTAGAATTACACGAGTTTCAGAACCTGACGATAAGTGGCTTATCGCCACTCACACAGCAATTTTTTTATGACGGCTGAAATTTTTGGTGATTCATGCCTTTATCACACACTTATCAAGGCTTACTGAATAGCAGTAGGCATTTTGGCCGATAAGTGCTTGATAAGTGGCTTATCGACACTTATAGCTTAGGCCCCGTGGTGTCTTTTACCTCTGGTTTTGCTTTGTAGCATGTGGCCAAGCTGTGAATGGCCATGCTGATCTGATTCTTGCTTCATTGTGATGTTCCTAATCAACCCATTTTGCCTTGTGAAACAAAGTGTGTTCATTTTTGTATGTCGTCTGTAAATCCTTCATCTGATTAATAAACAAGGATAGTTTTTCTGTGAAAGAATGTCCCTCTGCTTAAACTGCACATTCTGCATTTTCTACAGAGTTCCCTTATTATCCTCTCTGTTGAAGTGAAAGGAGACATGTGCCACTATCATAAAGAAACAGATGTTTTGGAAAAGAAAACAAATAAAGAAGTGTAATCTAATGGGAAAAACACAGTTTTTAGGGGGAAAGAAGTAACCCTTTGAGTGCCGGAGTACCACGGACCCTCCGGCACTATGACCACATGACCGCTTTTGATTGCTTCTCTGAAGTGGTCACGTGTTCGCTCCGTCACTGATTTCGAAGGGGAGGAGTTACCCCCTCCAGTTAGCCCCCTTCCGTTCCTGATCAGTGCAGATCGTGTCCTGCGCTCCTCGTGATCTTCCCTAGCAAAATTACCAGAATTTGTGGACATAGCTATTACATCATGGGGACCTTGGAGTTACGGACCCCATGATGTAATAGCTGCGTCCTGGGCTGCCCAAAGTGTATATCGACCTTTTCATTTAAAGGTGAGAAATACGTAGTGTAAGCAAACTTACTCAAAAAGAGTGTCCATCTTACCCCTATGCCTGAAATTGAAATAAAGTTTAAAACAAAAAGGGTGTCCATCTTATGTGATACATACTGCCCATCTCAGGAAGGGGTGATACAAAAGGACCAGAACAATATAATCTATAGAGTGTGCTACATAAAAAGGTATATGTCTCAAGGCAAAAACGGTGCAAATCTGTGGCAAAAATATTACATGTGTAGCCCTCTTTCCTACGCTCTAGAGTGACTACAGGTACTGCACACACCTGTGGGCTTCAGGAGATCTGAGCCTCCGCTAACTGGGAGCCTGGGGTAATAGTTATCTTATCGGCAGCGCCTCCACTTACCCAGGATCCCCATTGCGTAACATTCCCCTGGGCAAGAACAATAGTAACACACATTGGAACTGTTTACTGAAACAACCTGATAAACCCTTATTGCATAATCATGGCAAGAATACAAATAACACTACAATTGACTTATACTATAAAACTAGTGGTTCGGCCACTCTCATAAGGAGAAATGTCACTGTCCCGTCACCGCGTACCCCAACACCGTGTCCATGTACTGTAATATGTATATAGGCTCAGTCCTTTGGCCACTCCACTTAGTGTCCCCAAAGAGTGTTCCCTAAGGCGGGATCAGCGCCTGTTGACCGGTGTTGGTGCACTTTAGTAAATACCTTCCGGTCACTGTGGTGACCGGTAACAACTTCAAAAAGGATCTGTCGATCCAACGTGGTCTCTCCGACTTCCCTATGCTCAGCAGCCTGGTCCCAGACGACTAGCAGCAACCTCAGCTCCGCACACATTGTCCCTATCTGCTGTACAGTAAGGGCTGATGTAGCTATCACTACAGGGCGTCCCTGCATCAAGACAATCTACTGTGACTCAGGGAATATCCTGAGGCCTATGGGGAAGATCTAAACTATGCAGGTGGGTCACGGACCCCCTGCACCCACACTACCTCTTCCCTTGCTCCTCCGGTGCCCTCTAACTAGCGTGGTCTCTCCCCCACGCTTCCCTTTCCTGCCTCCCGCGAATCCGGCCCTCCCATTCGCTCCCTGGCGTCAGGTGACTTCGCTAAGGCTCCTGGGAGTTGTAGTTACTGGCTGAACCTCTATCTTATTGGCCAGCCGTTCGCGCGCTTGTACTGCACATGTGTGACCTCTCTCTGCTCTGACAGTGCCCCTTACTATTGCGCAACAACATGGCGGCGCCCTATGCTGTCGGGCCGCCGCGGAACCTTCCAACACTCCCCCTGGAGACGCGCTGCAGCAAAGGGAAAGCAAACTAACACATCCCTACACATGTATTCATGTAAAATCCTATTGATGCAAATATATCTGGTGCCCTGCTTTACCGCAGATTGGTACTGATATTTCCATATTTGGTTGGTATAATTAAGACTAGCACCGAAAAATCTAAAATGCACTTTAAACATAATCACATAAACTTTTTGAGTGTCACTGAATAATGAGAAGCTGCTTTGTTCAAATCCCTCACAAAAACACAACAGATTTCCATGCAAATTCTTCCCAAGGAAGAAGATCCACCCAGTTATCCTGACTTTCAGAGGCAAAGCAACATAGTAATTGCTCCAAGGATTGATTGGTCCTCTCCGTGAGGCAATTGGACTGAGGGTGGTATGACGCAGAGAAGTGCGATCCCCTTTGATTTGCAGAATGCTCTCCAAATTTTGGCAATAAACTGGTATCCACGGTCGGAGACTATCTCAGTCGGAATACCATGAACGCAAAATATCTCCTTGGTGAAAATTTCAGAAAGTTCAAAGGCAGTGGGTAACTTCCTGAGTGGTACATAATGAGCCTGTCTTGTGAAGCGATCAACCACTGGTCGTCATACCCATAGATGCCGGTAACTCTACAATAAAGTTCATGGACAGGTGGGTCCATAGTCTGGTAGGAACCGGCATTGGATGAAGCAACCCACAAGTCAGAGTCGGTGGTACCTTTGTTTGAGCGCAGACAGCACAAGCGGCTACAAAATCCTTAACGTCTTTGCGAATATCTGGCAACCAGAAGAGGCGTTCTATGAAATCCGATGTCTTCCTAACTCCCAGATGACCAGCCACCTTGGATTGATGACCCCACTGCAACATCTCACTATGAAACTGGGGGGGGGGGGGTACAAACAACTTGGATTTCCAAGAGGACGTGGGCCTAGGATCCCCCGCCTGTGCTTGTGAAATCCGTTTTAATAGAGTTGATGAAACTGCCAAAATAATCTGAGACGGTGGAATAATGAGCCCATGATCCCTCACGTCAAAGTCTTCCGAAGAGAATTTTTGAGACAGTGTGTCCGCTTTGACATTTTTGGATCCTGGTCGAAAGAGAGAATGAAATTGAAGCGTGTAATAAAGATTGACTGCGTGGTACCTTCCAGAAAATGTCGCCACTCTTGAAGAGCTAATTTTACGGCAAGTAATTCCCGGTTCCCAACATCGTAATTTCTCTCGGTGGAAGCGAACTTCTTAGAAAAGAAGGTGCAGGGGTGTAGTCTTCCTTGAATAGCCTGCCGTTGGGATAGGATGGCCCCGACCACCCCATCAGATGCATCCACTTCCACTACGAAAGTTTGCCGCAAACCGAGTAGTCGGACTCTTATCAGCACGGCACTTCTCAGACAGGTGTCACGGCATTCTGAGATTGATCCGTACGCAGAGAGAAATCAACGCCTCAAGGTCCTAAAGGAGGTTCCGGCAGGTCAACTCATCTTTTAGGGGTTCCGATAGTCCATTCCAGAAGGCCGCTACTAGGGCTTCATTATTCCAGCCAGTTTCAGCCGCGAGGGTGCGAGACTCAATGGCATATTGGCCTACCGTGTGAGTTCCCTGGTGGATCCGCAGGAGTGAAAAGGAAGCTAAAGATAGACATCCTTTAGCATCAAACACCAATTTGAAAGTACGGATGAAGGCAGGGGAGTCGCTTATCAGGGGTGAATCCCTCTCCCAGAGCGGTGAGGCCCAAGCCAGTGCCATGTCAGTGAGAAGAGAAATGATGTAGGCCACCTGGGCTCGGTGCGTGGTGAACATGGATGGTTGTAATTCAAATTGGATAGAGCATTGATAAAGAAATCCCTTGAATGCTATAGGGTCCCCACCATACCGTAGAGAAGTCGGGATCCGAGGTTCTCTGATCGCTGGGGATAATGGAAGCAGTATCGTAGCCGCATCTGCAGCCTTCCAGTTGATGTGTGCCTATGTGGGTGACTAAGTCCTTCATCGCATCACACATCCGTGCCAGTTGTTGTTCGTGTAGGCCGAGGCGTTGCTCATGATCCCCCAAGTACTGTCCTTGCAGGGTAACGGCTCGTCCTACCTCAGCGGGATCCATATTGAGATCGAGCAAAATGTAACGATGCTCATCTCAAGCAGGAAGCGGACCTACAGGGCTGAGGTAGGAAGGTGAAGAACCGACCTGAGCCAAGGTACAGAGTCCTGATAGAGTACAGTAGTGCGTCATAGGCCGAAGGTCAGGGCTGGCAGCAGAGTTGCATAGTCGGTGTGGATGCAGAGGTTGAGGCAGGCTGAAGACAAGGATATTCGAGGTACGCGCAGTGGTCGGGGAGGGCTGAAGACAAGGATAGTCGAGGTACGTGAGCCGGATCTGGTAACGTGGAAGACAATAGGTATACGCACGTTGCATGAACTCAGCATGAATTGGAACTTTGCTCAGCAACTTCCTGCTCAGAGGGCTGTACTTTTAAAGAAAGTTGCCAGAGACAAAGATGGACGATTTGGCCACAGAGGGCGACCATGTGCAGAATCCCGTAACCGGAAACTGAAACCCCGGAAAGGATTTTGCCAAACCTCATACTGCTGCGGCCAAGTTTATTCGAGCATTTGCCCGTTCTTGGCCGCAGCAGTAGCCTGGCGCGCGCCCGAGAGTGACGGGCGCGCGCCGAAGCAGCGGAAGAGCGCCCTCCGAACGGGGCGCTCTCCCTACCACTGCCGGGTCCGCCGGGTCCCCCGGAACCCCCTGCCGCTGTCCCGCGATCGCGGGACACCAGGGCTCCCTCGGGGAGCCCCTGGACGCGCGTGCAGGGGGCGCACGCTCCCGAAGACGCGTGACCGCGCGTCTATGACGCGCGGCACGCCGAGGGGCGGCCACTAGCAAGCCGGGAAATCTCCCGGCTTGCGGATCTGGCCGCAGAGTAATAAAGCGTGTCGGTAGTGTATCTTTATTCTGGTCTTTGAAAGCAAATGTTATATTAATCATTTATATCTGCGTTAGTGGCTTTTCCTATTCAGATTTATGTTTCATGTTTTTCTTCCTCTCAGAGTTAAATGTTAGATATTCACCTATATAAATGTTATATTTTACCTACTGCAAGCTTTCTATTACTTCTCTTTTTATCTGAATCATCTTGCACATCGCTAAGTCCAGGATTTTGTCGCCTGACATGCCATAAATAACTGTTAAAACGTGTGACCTGAGCTAAAGCTGGAACACAATGTACATGACTTAGAGAAAAGACGTAGGAAATGATTCATCAGGTAGACCAGGTATTATAAGGCATCACAAACAATATTTAAATATAATTTATTCACTCCTGCGTCAGCACACTGCTAGTAAAAATGTGCTGCTCCATTTATTTATTTATGAAATGTTTTAGCAGGAAGTAATACATTGAGAGTTACCTTTCGTTTTCAAGTTTGTCCTGGGCATAGAGTTATGATGATAAATACATGGTTACAAATACATAGTTACAGATACATAGTTACATTAAGTGAACCGGGTCATAGATTATATACATGACATTGCATGCTCCAGTTTACCAGATTCTCATCATCACTCACCTACTAAACTACACACGCTCTATCCTACAGTTTCGTCATTACTACGTGAACTTCTTACCTTGATCTGAGACACGCACTTGGTCTGTTTTCCACTGCTTTACTTATATTGCACAATTTAGATTGAATCTAAATCATTATAGTAGTGTGTATCATTCATTGGAAAGCAGTCTGACATTGCAATTATTCATTGCCTTATTCTGTAGATTTCATTGGACTTTCACTCATTCAAGATCAAATGATTATATTACTATATATCCAAGTTTCAGACAATGAACATTCACAGTTATTATTTTATTGCTGTTCTCATAATTTTTATACTGTATTCGGGTTCTGCATTGAGTGTGTTTGTATGGTGTAATTTATCTCTATTTAGATCAGCATAGGTATTGGAAAAAGTTTACAATCAAACTCACATTCCAAATCCTCATGTGTCACACTGCAGGTTATTGAAAGATAGTTAAAAAAATAGAGGTCATAAAATCCTGCCTCTCTGAATGTGATGATAATGTAATAATACCCAAATGGTGAAATATCAGCGAGATCCTTTAACAAATACAAGAATGGAATTGGGAGCATTTGTAAAATTAGTGCACTAAACCAAAAAGTAAATTAAAGAGTTCGTACATCATATTTTAAAATTCATTTTAATATTGCGTAATTCAGATCAATTAAAACACATCCATAAGGAGCCAAATACAGTTTATAAACCGTTTTGTATTTTTTCATAGTCTGGTATCAAAAGCTGATGAATTACAGTTTACAAAAAGCGTATGGACTTTTCAATCTCAATTGTCTACTGGAACAAGCATAAAAAATGACATATTGTGGCACCTTAGTGAAAGCTATGCTGACATTAATTAAATTAGGAGAGTGATAGCCAATGATAGTCTTCACAAGGAAGATCATTTTACAAGTCTAATCAGATTGTAGAGTACTAGTCTACTATTACACATTCTGGGGTAGAGCGTGTACGGAACCTGCTCACCGTGCTCTACATGTAGGGAACAGGGGGAGGAAGAGTAAGAGAGGGGAGAAGGGAGGGAGAGGGAGAGGAAAAAAAGTATTTAATAACTATTAATGTAGTAACGGGAATCTGAGGAAAAAGGAATGGAGTGAGAGAGAAGACGGAGAGTGAGAGAGAAGAGGGGGCAGTGAGAGAAAAGGGGGGGAGAGAGAAGAGAAAGTGGAGAAAGAGAGAGGGGGAAAAGAGAGAGAGGGGGTGGGGAAGAGAGAGGGGGGAAGAGAGAGGGGGGGAGAGAGAGAGGAGGGGAAGAGAGAGGGGGAGAGAGAGAGAGGTTAAAGTGAGTGAAAGAGAGAGAGAAGTGGAAGTGAGTGAAAGAGAGAGAGGGGGTAAAAGAGACAGAAGGGGGAGAGACAGGGGAGTGGCAGGGAGTGTGAGATATGAACAAATGAGAGAAGGGGGAGAGTGAGGAGGAGCGTGAGGGGGAGAGTGTGGTGTCTTGAGAGAAAGAGATGGAGGAGAGAGAAAGAAAGGGAGATGAGTGAAAGAGGGGGTGGGTGAAAGAGCTGGGATTGAGGGATAATGGCGGGGAGTCTGAGAGAAGGGGGAGAGAGTGACAAAGAAAGAGAAAGAAAGGAGAGATTGAGAGAGAGATGGGTGAGGTAGAGAGAGTGTGGGAGTGGGAGAGAAAGAAAAGGGAGAGAGGGGAGGTGAGAGAAAAGGGGGCTGCGAAGAAAGTGAGGGGACACGGAGGGCTGCTGAAAGGGGGGAGCATCCACCTGACCTACACTCAACATCCTGGGGCCCAAGTGGAGACTGGTTCTTTGGCCCGGGAAACCTGTCGGCAGCCTGAGATATAGGCAATATTTCAGAATATTTGCCAAATCCTACAATACAGCAGTTTAAAAATGGGTTACATTATTTGTGGCTGTAAATAGTTCCATTATCAAACTGCAGCTTGAATAGGTTGTGTTTATATAGTTTGAAGTCTGATTTGCTTTTTTTTTTTTTTAAATAATCCACTTCCATGGAGAATTGAGTGTATGTAAAATGCTATACTACACCTATTTCATAAAAAGTCACAATACGTCCAAAAAGGTATCACTGGTACATTTAGAGCTCACTGCTCATGTGGGGCTGCTCTGAAGATCTTATTCGTAGCACAATAGACAAGCTGATTATTAATCACATTATGATGGGAATTTGTATTCTCCAATATTAGCCTAGGCAGATTCTCTTTTTTGTACTGTATGCATTGTTACAAATTACAATACTATACCAATCCACTTGCATTTTCTTGAGCTCTGTACCTGACTACTGGGCCCTCGTTACTAACGGTGCAGATCATTAAAAATCTAAAGAGGAAAAAGTCCATTTGTGTTTAAAATTGACTTTTAGTCAATCAAAAGAGAAAATATAGAAGCTTCCTAATTACATTGTCATTTGTTTACAATAATTCTCAAGCCTTGAATATATACAATAGTTATTGATATTAAAGCAATGCTTTGAGGCAATGTTAGACTCACATAATTCATGCCTATTAAAGTAGCAGTCCAAAGTGCTGTTTTTTTTCTAGCCTTTAAAGCTGCAGTTCAGTCTATATCCTGCATGTGTGTTTTTTTTTAATAAATCAGTTCTGTAGTAAGAAATAATACTTTTAGCATTTTCTGTTTTTAAAAAAACAACTTTGAAAGACCAATTTTCTTGTATTCTATTTTAACAAGCATTTGCTAAGGCACTGCCCCTTCATGTCCTGTCACAAACCCAGGCACACCCCTTTGTCAGCACTGCCCGCCCTCTCTCTAAACGTGCACTAGCATCTGGTCACATGATCTTCCTCATAGTACATTCAAGGAAGCTGGAGAAAAGGGATCAGCCATGCATAGCAGCTCGGATAGGCGATTTCAAACTTATTACAGTGTTTATTCCATTCATTGCACGTGTATATAATGTAAAATTGTAATAATTCCATTTATAGCAAACGTGTATATGTGAATATTATTTAGATGTATATGTATGTTACTGAAATGTGGAGTGAGTGTGTAGGTAAATACACACAATACACTTCCACTGCATATATATATATATATATATATATATATATATATATATATATATATTATATATTATATATGTATGTATATGTGAAGTTATGTGAGTAAAAAAGTGACAAAAACCCTCCATAGCAAGGCAAATAGCAAATGGAAATATTACTGTATGCTCCTTTGTATGTATATATATATATTTATATACACACACACTTCAAATACGGATAGTGATTCACGTAAATGATATATATATTCACTTTCTGGGAGTATAAGAGTGACTGTCCTGTTGTTCCTTTTTTTGTATCCATCATTGAATGGTATGCACCCTCTCTTTACGTTTATTTTATACTAGCTGAGAGACCCGGCGTTGCCCGGGATGTAATATTCCCGCTCCTCTCTCTCTCCTTACCCCTCCCCCTCTCTCTGTTTGTCCCCCATTCACATCAATCCAGTTCCCCCCTCCCTCCTTTACAGCTTAATGCAGTGTGTGTGCGTCAGTCATTGTGTGTGCGTCAGTCATTGTGTGTGCGCGCGCGTCAGTGAGTCTGACGCAGAAAC
>NW_027455162.1:37500-43766 GCF_040206685.1 Ascaphus truei
ACTTCATAAACAAGAAGCCATGACTGGTATACATTCATGCTTTCAAGAGCATCTAAATTATAGTACTGTATGCAACTTAAATCAGACAAAAATGAGTCTGTTAATAAGAACATAACCAGAAATACACAAAAAGACCAAAAAAAAACATTCTTCAGGCTTTCAAATAATAATTTCTACAAAAATGCCTCCCTGATTCTGGATAACACAAATTCCCCAATTAATGTACTGTAGGTTTTTTTTTAAGGCACTTTACTGTCGAAATCCACTACTTTCATCACACAGTTTTATTGTTCTGAAAAAAAAATCAATACAAAATGAAAGACTGTATTTTCTGAAGAGTTCCATCTCTTGCATCTTATCTGCCAGTATGCAGTATACACGAGAAGCAAAGCACTCAACACTGACTCGTTGTTTGACAGGGAAAAAAATCAAAGCACACAGTGTATTTTTTAAGAGGGTAAGATAATTCCTTCTGCGGGGATATTATTTAATGTGCAAAAAAAATAAAAAAAATAAGTAAAGTATACATTTTGGAATGTATTTGGAAGTTCATCCAAATTGCTGATGCAAGACTGATCTACCTTATTCACCGCTCCACATCTGCTGCTCTACTATGCAAATCCCTACAATGGCTTCTCATATCTTCAAGAATTAAATTCAAAAGACTAGCTCTGACTTACAAAGCTCTCAATAATGCTGCCCTCCTAACATCTCCTCCCTCATCTCCAAATACCCTCAGAGGCTCCAGGCCTCTGGATGATGCGTTACCCCAGCTAGTACAGGGTCTCTATTAGATCAGCCCCTAAGGACTGGGGGTGAGCACGCTCATCCCGGATGGGAGAGACTCACAGCTCTACTGCTCTCTTCCTCCCCCAGAGCAGGACTGATTACATTTGGCTCTCCTCCCATCAGGAACCAGAAGGGGTGGGCTCATGGTCTATACCTATCCCTGATAGGCTTACACAAGCCATGAGTCACCACCTTACTTCTGTCCATCAGAGAGGAGCATGTAGGGGGGTCACAAGCCCACAGAATTAACCTGTTACAGCCTGCAGCTAGCAGGAACTTACATAACAGGGAGAAAGACAGGCAGAATAGACATCCCCTGTTACACTAATAATAAACAAAATAGTTCCCAGCACTCAAAAATGGAAAAAACAGAAAGGACAGAAAATCTGCAATGTATATTTAATGTGAAAGCATAATTAATAAAAACAAACATTTAAAACCAGAGACAGAACATGAAACACAGACAGAGCCCAGTGCTACATCCAAATTTCACAAATACACAGTACAGTGCCTATATATATATATATATATATATATATATATATATATATATATATATATATATATATATATATATATATATATATATATAAATATATATATATATAAATATATATATATATATATATATATATATATATATATATATATATATATATATATATATATATATATGCAAATATAGCTGTATGCTCATCTGCCTGTCTTAGGCAGGTCTGCAACCCCACCTTTCCCCATTATCACCCAGCATACAGCACTTCCACTGCAGCAAGGGATTCTGGGAAATGACATGCAAAAGAGCACACAGCACTTTTTGCCTCAATAACCATTTTTAACATGGTTCCCTATAGGCTTAAGGTGTGGGAGAGGGGAAGGGTGTGGGAGAGGGGAAGGGTGTGGGAGGGGGGAAGGGTGTGGGAGGGGGGAAGGGTGTGGGAGGGGAGGAGGGGGAGGGAAAGGGGAGGAGGGGGGAGGGAAAGGGGAGGATGGAGGAGGGAAAGGGGAGGGAAAGGGGAGGAGGGGGGAGGGAAAGGGGAGGAGGGGGGAGGGAAAGGGGAGGAGGGGGGAGGGAAAGGGGAGGAGGGGGGAGAGAAAGGGGAGGGAAAGAGGAGGGGGAAGGGGGGAGGGGGAGGGAAAGGGGAGGAGGGGGGAGGGGAGAAAGGGGAGCGGGGGGGGGGAGAAAGAGGAGCGGGGGGGGAGAAAGGGGAGTGGGGGGGGAGAAAGGGGAGCGGGGGGGAGAAAGGGGAGCGGGGGGGAGAAAGGGGAGTGGGGGGGGGAGAAAGGGAAGGGGAGCGGGGGGAGAAAGGGGAGCGGGGGGGAGAAAAGGGGAGCGGGGGGGGAGAAAGGGGAGCGGGGGGGGAGAAAGGGGAGCGGGGGGGAGAAAGGGGAGCGGGGGGGGAAAGGGGAGCGGGGGGGGGAAAGGGGAGCGGGGGAGGGGAGAAAGGGGAGCGGGGGGGGGAGAAAGGGGAGCGGGGGGGGAGAAAGGGGGGAGCGGGGGGGAGAAAGGGGAGCGGGGGGGAGAAAGGGGAGCGGGGGGGAGAAAGGGGAGAGGGGGGGGAGAAAGGGGAGCGGGGGGGAGAAAGGGGAGCGGGGGGGAGAAAGGGGAGCGGGGGGGAGAAAGGGGAGCGGGGGGGAGAAAGGGGAGCGGGGGGAGAAAGGGGAGCGGGGGGAGAAAGGGGAGCGGGGGGGGAGAAAGCAGAGCGGGGGGGGAGAAAGGGGAGCGGGGGGGAGAAAGGGGAGCGGGGGGGGAGAAAGGGGAGCAGGGGGGGGGAGAAAGGGGAGCAGGGGGGGGAGAAAGGGGAGCGGGGGGGGGAAGAAAGGGGAGCGGGGGGGGGGAGAAAGAGGAGCGGGGCTGGGAGAAAGGGGAGCGGGGGGGAGAAAGGGGAGAAAGGGGAGCGGGGGGGAGAAAGGGGAGAAAGGGGAGCGGGGGGGAGAAGTGGGAGCGGGGGGGGGGAGAAAGGGGAGCGGGGGGGGAGAAAGGGGAGCGGGGGGGGAGAAAGGGGAGCGGGGGGGGAGAAAGGGGAGCGGGGGGGGAGAAAGGGGAGCGGGGTTGGGAGAAAGGGGAGCGGGGGGGAGAAAGGGGAGCGGGGGGGGGAGAAAGGGGAGCGGGGGGGAGAAAGGGGAGCGGGGGGGAGAAAGGGGAGCGGGGGGGAGAAAGGGGAGTGGGGGGGGATAAAGGTGAGCGGGGGGGGGAGAAAGGGGAGCGGGGGGGGGGGAAAGGGGGGGAGAAAGGGGAGCGGGGGGGGGGGAGAAAGGGGAGCGGGGGGGAGAGCCGGCGTTGCCCGTGAGTTACATTTAGCGCTAGGAAAAGGGGGGGGAGGGGGAGGAAAAGGGGGAGAGGGGGGGAAAAGGAGGGGAGGGGGACGGGGGAAAAGGAGGGGAGGGGGACGGGGGAAAAGGAGGGGAGGGGGACGGGGGAAAAGGAGGGGAGGGGGACGGGGGAAAAGGAGGGGAGGGGGAAGGGGGAAAAGGAGGGGAGGGGGACGGGGGAAAAGGAGGGGGGACAGTGGACAGGAGGGGGGGGGACATTGGACAGGAGGGGGGGGGACAGTGGCCGGGGGGAGGGGGGGGACAGTGGGCGGGTGAGGGGGGGACAGTGGAAAGGACAGTGGACAGGAGGGGATGGGAGGTGGGGAGAGTGGACAGGAGGGGGGGAGAGTGGACAGGAGGGGGGGAGAGTGGACAGGAGGGGGGGAGAGTGGACAGGGGGGGGACAGGTGAAAGGACAGTGGACAGGAGGGGATGGGAGGGGGGGAGAGTGGACAGGAGGGGGGGGGAGAGTGGACAGGAGGGGGGGAGAGTGGACAGGAGGGGGGGTGACAGTGGACAGGAGGGGGGGTGACAGTGGACAGGAGGGGGGGTGACAGTGGACAGGAGGGGGGGAGAGTGGACAGGAGAGGGGGTGACAGTGGACAGGAGGGGAGGGGCAGTGGACAGGAGGGGGGGGCAGTGGACAGGAGGGGGGTTGGTTTGCTTTAAATTGACGGGTCCCTCCTCTCCACTCCCCCTGTATCTTTCCCCGCTCCTGGACCCCCCACACCCCTCCCCCCCATGTGTAGCTCCGGTCCCCACTCTACAGTGTCTGAGACACAGTGTAACACACACACACACGCACACAGACACACACACAATGTCACGCTGTGACACACACACACACACACACACACTCACTCACTCATACACTCACCTTTCCTTCTGGCCGCCGCCATGTTAGTTAGTCCGCGAGGGAGGAAGGGGTCCGTCCGCCGCCATCTTAGGTGCCGCGTGGCAGCGGTAGGCTGCCCTGGCCAATGCCTGTCCCCGCGCCAGGGAGGTGAGCGGGCGGGAGGTGAGCGGGAGGTGAGCGGAGGGAGCGGGAGGTGAGTGGAGGGAGCGGGAGGTGAGTGGAGGCAGCGGCAGGCTGCCCTGCCCACTGCCTGTCCCCGCGCCGGGAGGTGAGTGGAGCGGGAGGTGAGTAGAGGGAGCGGGAGGTGAGTGGAGGCAGCGGCAGGCTGCCCTGCCCACTGCCTGTCCCCGCGCCGGGGAGGGAGTTGAGCGGGAGGGAGGTGAGTGGAGAGGGAGGTGAGTGGAGCGGGAGGTGGAGGGAGTTGAGCGGGAGGGAGGTGAGTGGAGAGGGAGGTGAGTGGAGCGGGAGGTGGAGGGAGGTGAGTGGAGAGGGAGGTGAGTGTGATGGGGGGGGAGAGGACAGAGAGAGAGGTATGTGTGTGTGTGTGTGTGTGTGTGTGTGTGTGTGTGTGTGTGTGTGTGTGTGTGTGTGTGTGTGTGTGTGTGTGTGTGTGTGTGTGTGTGTGTGTCTGTGTGTCCTTTGGCCCGTCACTCCGCCTCAGGCCAATGAGAGGTGTGCGGGGGCGGGCGGGCCAAGGGACCAATGAGATTGCCGCTAGGGACGCAGACATACAGTGCTTTCAGAAATATATAGTAGATACCCTGCTCATTTATGTAACTGTATTTGTAACCATGTATTATTTGTCTTAACTCTGTGCCCAGGACATACTTGAAAACGAGAGGTAACTCTCAAGGTATTACTTCCTGGTAAAATATTTTATAAATAAATAAAATAAATAAATAAAATAAATAAATAAATAAAATTTTAGAACGGCAATCAGCCTTGATTAGCTAATCAGGGCTACTAGAATACCACGAATTTGAAAAGCTGGGGATAAGTGGTGATAAGTGGCTTATTGCCGCGCATTTGGCAGATTTTTTTCATTCTGCAAAAAAAATTGCAAAAAGCTCTATCAGAGCTTACTGAATAGCAGTAGGCTTTTTTGGCGATAAGGTGGTGATAAGTGACTTATCGGAGCTTAGTGCATAGACCCCAAAGTGTCATAAGTGTCATCTTATTTGTCCTAATTGGTCTTCTAACATGGAGATAGATTAAAAAGGGTGTACGTAACTCTTAACTGATATGCAATCTAAATCCTAAAGTCTCATGGAATTGAAAAACTTTCCGCATTTCAAAATAAATGAACAAACTTACCTTTTTTTTTTGCATCTTTTTAGTTTTTGTTGCAGGGGATTATAGTTGACCTGCCTTAATATCAACAGTTTTTCCATCTGAAATAGTATAAAAATATATACCATTTTGCCATACAGTATATTACATTATAGTTAAACCAGAATCGTGAATTCAGCTACTTTACAGCATTTAGGAGAACGTAATGATTGCACTGCTCTCCAGTGGAAAAGGGGAAATTCAATATGTGAATATATACAGAACTACTGCACTGGTGACAGCAATTCTAAAGTCACTGTAATTAGAGCTGAGATGAACAAAGTTTTAGAACATCTCAATGGGAGGCATTAAAATGTATATGCAAACATGTTGTATTATTATTATTATTATTATTATTCCATGATAATAAAAATTAGATTTCACAAAGATGTGATTAAAAGGGGAAAGTACAGCAAATACTGAATTCTTGTTGCCTACAAAACTTTTAGAAATACTCTCCTGTAGTATCTTCTTAAGAAAGACATTTCCAAGATGAGTGCAATACACAAACGGAGATTAAATTATATATTATTTCAATCTGTTTTACCAAGAGTTTAATAGATTACCTAGAATTGGTGATAAGTAAAGTAAGAAAATAACGGCATTGACCCTGCAGTTCTGAAAAATCATAGAAAGAGTCTGCAAACTGCTGGAAAAAAAACTATTTACATTTGTTTTTTTAAACATCTTTGCTCACCAATAGAACTATTGCAATCATCTGGATAACATTGCAGCAGCTGTTTTGTCCCCATAGCACATAGGACAATGACCCAGGTTATATATTTCTACTGTGGGCAGAGAGTCTCATGGTCACACAAGAAAAACAGTGCCAGAATTGTCTCACTGAATTCCATTTGACAGCAAGTCCTGCAATATGTGGGAGTGTCAAAGCGAGCCTTAGGTTTGGTCCAATCAGAATCAGAGGGAACAGGCATCTGTTGGCAACAGAAATACAAGTCATTATGTTGACTTTCATTTGTAT
>NW_027455163.1:0-43753 GCF_040206685.1 Ascaphus truei
GATCAGACGAGCTCCCACATGACATCCAGGATCCACCCGCGTGGTGATCCGTCAGGGGCGATCCCACCCTGAAGATAGTCCAGCTCTCTTTAATGGCGGAGACTTGAACCCAAGTCTCTCCGCAGGAAACGCAGCGTCCGCTGTGTCCCCAACTATCAAACAGCTAATGGGGCAGGGTCCCTAACCTAGGGCCTGTCCCTATAGCACTCAGCTACTGGTGACTCAGGGCTATCTGGGGCCTGGGGGGATGCTGGCCTAGTCCTCCTTCCCTTAGCTGCTCCGGTCACCAACTGTCACCAACTGCCAGCCCGCGAAATGTATCAATCTCCCTGCAGGGACATGCTGCCGCCCTATTGGCTCCTTTGGGTCCTGTGACTCTGTCCCTGTGCACCCTGGGGGCTGACTGCCCTGTGAGTACCCGAAGGGGCTCTGAGCCCTGACAGGGGACCTGGCTACACTTGCGATCGCGGGCTATTCGTGCCCCCCTGCCGGACCACCCTTGGGTTGGGTCGGGGGACGAGGAGGCAAACACCACGGGAGCAGAATAAAAGTGAGTGTCGAAAAAGGCAGTGACATTGCGGGACCACCGAGCTCCCAGTACCTCCTAACACACGCGGCCGATCCTACAAAATGGCCGCTGGGCACCAATAAAGAAGATAAGAGCTAGCGGCTATAGGCGGAGCGGTCTACGGCTATCTGCGCCACCGGGACTTTCAGACTTGCCTCCCATCTAAGGGCTGGGACTGTCGGCGGGGGGGGTTTGATGTGCAAGGGGGGGGGTTGATGTGCAAGGGAATAGGGGGTTGATGTGCAAGGGAAGGGGGGGGGGTTGATGTGCATGGGGGGGTTGATGTGCAAGGAAAGGGGGGGTTGATGTGCAAGGGGGGGTGGTTGATGTGCAAGGGAAGAGGGGGTTGATGTGCAAGGGAAGGGGGGTTGATGTGGAAGGGGGGGTTGATGTGCAAGGGAAGGGGGGTGGTTGATGTGCAAGGGGGGTTGATGTGCAAGGGAAGGGGGGTGGTTGATGTGCAAGGGGGGGTGATGTGCAAGGGAAGGGGGGGTTGATGTGCAAGGGGGGGGTGGTTGATGTGCAAGGGAAGGGGCGGTTGATGTGCAAGGGGGGGGTGGTTGATGTGCAAGGGAAGAGGGGGTTGATGTGCAAGGGAAGGGGGGTTGATGTGGAAGGGGGGGTTGATGTGCAAGGGAAGGGGGGTGGTTGATGTGCAAGGGGGGGTTGATGTGGAAGGAGGGGTTGATGTGCAAGGGAAGGGGGGGTTGATGTGCAAGGGGGGGTTGATGTGCAAGGGAAGGGGCGGTTGATGTGCAAGGGGGGTGGTTGATGTGCAAGGGAAGAGGGGGTTGATGTGCAAGGGAAGGGGGGTTGATGTGGAAGGGGGGGTTGATGTGCAAGGGAAGGGGGGTGGTTGATGTGCAAGGGGGGGTTGATGTGGAAGGAGGAGTTGATGTGCAAGGGAAGGGGGGTGGTTGATGTGCAAGGGGGGTTGATGTGGAAGGAGGGGTTGATGTGCAAGGGAAGGGGGGTGGTTGATGTGCAAGGGGGGTGATATGCAAGGGAAGGGGGGTGGTTGATGTGCAAGGGGGGGTTGATGTTCAAGGGGGGTTGATGTGCAAGGGGGGGTGATGTGCAAGGGGGGGGGGTGATGTGCAAGGGGGGGTTGATGTGCAAGGGGGGTGATATGCAAGGGAAGGGGGGTGGTTGATGTGCAAGGGGGGGTTGATGTGAAAGGGAAGGGGGGGTTGATGTGAAAGGGAAGGGGGGGTTGATGTGCAAGGGGGGGGTGATGTGCAAGGGGGGGGGGTTGATGTGCAAGGGGGGGTTGATGTGCAAGGGGGGTTGATGTGCAAGGGAAGGGGGGGTTGATGTGCAAGGGGGGTGGTTGATGTGCAAGGGAAGAGGGGGTTGATGTGCAAGGGAAGGGGGGTTCATGTGGAAGGGGGGGTTGATGTGCAAGGGAAGGGGGGTGGTTGATGTGCAAGGGGGGTTGATGTGGAAGGAGGGGTTGATGTGCAAGGGAAGGGGGGTGGTTGATGTGCAAGGGGGGATGATGTGCAAGGGAAGGGGGGTTGATGTGAAGGGGGGGGTTGATGTGCAAGGGAAGGGGGGTTGATGTGCAAGGGAAGGGGGGTTGATGTGCAAGGGGGGTGATATGCAAGGGAAGGGGGGTGGTTGATGTGCAAGGGGGGGTTGATGTGCAAGGGGGGGGTAGTTGATGTGCAAGGGAAGGGGGGTTGATGTGCAAGGGGGGGTTGATGTGCAATGGAAGGGGCGGTTGATGTGCAAGGGGGGGGTGGTTGATGTGCAAGGGAAGAGGGGGTTGATGTGCAAGGGAAGGGGGGTTGATGTGCAAGGGAAGGGGGGTGGTTGATGTGCAAGGGGGGGTTGATGTGGAAGGAGGGGTTGATGTGCAAGGGGGGGTGATGTGCAAGGGAAGGGGGGGTTGATGTGCAAGGGGGGGTTGATGTGCAAGGGAAGGGGCGGTTGATGTGCAAGGGAAGAGGGGGTTGATGTGCAAGGGAAGGGGGGTTGATGTGGAAGGGGGGGTTGATGTGCAAGGGAAGGGGGGTGGTTGATGTGCAAGGGGGGGTTGATGTGGAAGGAGGAGTTGATGTGCAAGGGAAGGGGGGTGGTTGATGTGGAAGGAGGGGTTGATGTGCAAGGGAAGGGGGGTGATGTGCAAGGGGGGTGATATGCAAGGGAAGGGGGGTGGTTGATGTGCAAGGGGGGGTTGATGTTCAAGGGGGGTTGATGTGCAAGGGGGGGTGATGTGCAAGGGGGGGGGTTGATGTGCAAGGGGGGGGTGATGTGCAAGGGGGGGTTGATGTGCAAGGGGGGTGATATGCAAGGGAAGGGGGGTGGTTGATGTGCAAGGGGGGGTTGATGTGAAAGGGGGGGTTGATGTGAAAGGGAAGGGGGGGTTGATGTGAAAGGGAAGGGGGGGTTGATGTGCAAGGGGGGGGTGATGTGCAAGGGGGGGGGGGGTTGATGTGCAAGGGGGGTTGATGTGCAAGGGGGGTTGATGTGCAAGGGAAGGGGGGGTTGATGTGCAAGGGGGGTGGTTGATGTGCAAGGGAAGAGGGGGTTGATGTGCAAGGGAAGGGGGGTTCATGTGGAAGGGGGGGTTGATGTGCAAGGGAAGGGGGGTGGTTGATGTGCAAGGGGGGTTGATGTGGAAGGAGGGGTTGATGTGCAAGGGAAGGGGGGTGGTTGATGTGCAAGGGGGGATGATGTGCAAGGGAAGGGGGGTTGATGTGCAAGGGGGGGGTTGATGTGCAAGGGAAGGGGGGTTGATGTGCAAGGGAAGGGGGGTGGTTGATGTGCAAGGGGGGTGATATGCAAGGGAAGGGGGGTGGTTGATGTGCAAGGGGGGGTTGATGTTCAAGGGGGGGTGATGTGCAAGGGAACAGGGGGTTGATGTGCAAGGGGGGGGTGATGTGAGGTGCAGGGGGGGGGATGTGTAGGGGGCACCCAGATAGGCACTTGTCCCTCTTTGTTGGAAGTGCTGCTGTTATTCTCCTTTCTGGAGTCAGTCCTTGAGCTCAGGACCCAGCATGGGCACCTGTTTAAGGGCCTGTAGCAGGGCAGAGGAGTCCATGGGGGACACGTCTGGTGAGGGGAACTGCTGAGACCTGAGTGTGTCTGGACTCAAATACCCTGAGTGGGCAGAGGCAGAGTGAGACAGCCCAGGGTACAGCATGGGCAAGGTTCCTGGATACCAGCACTTTTCCAGCATGGGGAAGTAGGCAGAGGCAGAGGGTGGTATTAGGTAAAAGGGAAGGCAGACAGGGGGGTGAGGCTGGTAAGAACTCATTGCCGGTGGGTCGCTGCTGCTGAATCGGGCCTCCTCGGTGGCCTCCATTCTGGGTCTTTTTGTCGGTGTCTCCTCTTTCATTTAACTTTTGTCATCTTTGTACAGAACTCTGTAAATTGTTAGCTTCATTACAACATTCATATGTTATTTTCCCCCTTTGTTATAGTACCTGCAGTTGACCATCCAGGCCCTCCAAGAAGATCTTCGAACTCAGAGGGACCTTAACCACCTTCTACATCAACGTGACGTCCAAAGCCATCAATTCCAGATTGTCCACTTGTAGTGTATAATGGCATTGTCTAAAGAGCTCTGCATGTTTTTTTTATTGGATAATGTGTATCTCAGAAGTTAACTTTTGGGTGGCAGGACAACAAATGTCCATGATATAAATGTCCAGCGTGAGACACTTGGAGAATTTGCAACCTTATATCCCATGCTTCGCTTGCATGCACGTAAATTCTTTGAATACAGTATATGTGAATGTCTATAACAACATTTGATTATATTGTTAAAAAAATAGAGGGAAAAATTACTCCTGTTCAGACTAATTTATCGATGGCAAGCATATTCGAATAAAACTCCCAGCAAAGTCAGGGTCAATGTTCTACAATTACTGTACAAACATTTTCTTTCGATAGTTTTGCAAGCTGTTGCTGATGCCAAATGTCGTTTTATTGCGATTGACGTCGGAGCATATGGGAAGCAAAGCGATGGTGGTGTGTTCAGAGCATCCTCACCGCTCAAGTTAATCGAACAAAAAAAACTTGTGTTTCCAGCTGACAAAACATTGCCATCAAGTAACCGGGACAAGATGCCTCATGTACTCGTAGCAGATGAGGCCTACCCGTTGCTGAAGTACCTCATGAAGCCGTATCCTAGAAAATCGTTATCAAAAGAGGCCGAAATTTACAACTACAGACTATCTAGGGCTCAACGTTGTGTTGAATGTGCATTCGGTATCATGTCAGGAAAATGGAGAATACTCTTAAAATCTATAGAAACATCTGTGCCAAATGCCAAACATATTGGGAAATGTGTCACTGTACTTCACAATGTGGTCATCGATTTAGAAGGGTCTGTTGATTCTTCTGTTATCGATTCTGAAGATGTAATTACTTGTTCTCTCCGTCGAAATAAAGCTAATAATGTAACAGGGAAAATGGCAAAATGTATCCGAGATTCGTTCAAAGATTACTTCAATGCCGAGGGAGCAGTGCCATGGCAAAATGATGTGTAATAAAATACATTTCCATGTGAAAGTCAGGGAGGGGGGGCGTGAAAGGCATGGAGGGGGGGCGTGAAAGGCAGGGAGGGGGGGCGTGAAAGGCAAGGAGGGGGGTGGGGGCGTGAAAGGCAGGGAGGGGGTGGGGGCGTGAAAGGCAGGGAGGGGGGTGGGGGCGTGAAAGGCAGGGAGGGGGGGGGGGGACGGGTGCGTTAAAGGCAGGGAGGGGACGGGGCGTGAAAGGCAGGGAGGGGGGGCGTGAAAGGCAGGGAGGGGGGGCGTGAAAGGCAAGGAGGGGGGTGGGGGCGTGAAAGGCAGGGAGGGGGGTGGGGGCGTGAAAGGCAGGGAGGGGGGTGGGGGCGTGAAAGCCAGGGAGGGGGTGGGGGCGTGAAAGGCAGGGAGGGGGTGGGGGCGTGAAAGGGAGGGGGGTGGGGGCGTGAAAGGCAGGGAGGGGGGGGGACGGGTGCGTTAAAGGCAGGGAGGGGACGGGGCGTGAAAGGCAGGGAGGGGACGGGGGCGTGAAAGGCAGGGAGGGGGGGGCGTTAAAGGCAGGGAGGGGACGGGGGCGATAAAGGCAGGCAGGGGACGGGGGCGTAAAAGGCAGGGAGGGGATGGGGGCGTGAAAGGCAGGGAGGGGACGGGGGCGTGAAAGGCAGGGAGGGGACGGGGGCGTGAAAGGCAGGGAGGGGGGCGTGAAAGGCGGGGAGGGGGCGTGAAAGGCAGGGAGGGGGGCGTGAAAGGCAGGGAGGGGACGGGGGGCGTGAAAAGAAGGGAGGGGGGTGGGGGCGTGAAAGGCAGGGGGGGCGTGAAAGGCAGGGTGGGGGGTGGAAAAGCAGGGAGGGGGTGGGGGCGTGAAAGGCAGGGAGGGGGATGGAAAGGCAGGGAGGGGGCGTGAAAGGCAGGAGGGGGGTGGGGGTGGAAAGGCAGGGAGGGGGGTGGAAAGGCAGGGAGTGGGGTAGGGGCGTGAAAGGCAGGGATGGGGGTAGGGGTGTGAAAGGCAGGGAGGGGGGTGGAAAGGCAGGGAGGGGGGTAGGGGCGTGAAAGGCAGGGAGGGGGGTGGGGGCGTGAAAGGCAGGGAGGGGGGTGGGGGTGTGAAAGGCAGGGAGGGGGGTGTGAAAGGCAGGGAGGGGGGGCGTGAAAGGCAGGGAGGGGGGGGCGTGAAAGCAGGGAGGTGGGGCGTGAAAGGCAGGGAAGGGGTTGGGGGCGTGGAAGGCAGGGAGGGGGGTGGGGGCGTGAAAGGCAGGGAGGGGGGCATGAAAGGCAGGGAGGGGGCGTGAAAGGCAGGGAGGGGCGTGAAAGGCAGGGAGGGGGCGAGAAATCGTGCAATCCACGACTGTATCCGGCTCTCCGAGCGTCTGAAAGCAATCCAGCGTTCCTGGTGTGTGGCTGAAGAGGTGAGGGACTCCCTCCTCTCAAACGGAAAAGAAGAGCAAAAAATTGAGTTGGAACATACCTATCATACAGGGATGAGAGAGAGAGACAGAGAATGAGAGAGAGACAGAGAATGAGAGAGAGACAGAGAATGAGAGAGAGACAGAGAATGAGAGAGAGAGACAGAGAATGAGAGAGAGACACAGAGAGAGAGACAGAGAATGAGAGAGAGACAGAGAGAGGGACATAGGGAGAGAGAGACACAGAGAGAGAGAGACAGACACACAGAGAGAGAGAGAGAGAGAGAGACAAAAGTAATATACTGTATAACCATTATACCGTACCCCCTAGTATTCGTGTAATCATTGTCCCACACCCCCTATTACTCACGCTTTGGCAATACTGAAATGTTCTTTTGACATGCCAATCAAGCTGATTTGATTTGAGAGACACAGAGACACACACAGAGACACAGAGAGAGACAGAGATACAGAGACACACATAGAGACACACAGAGAGAAACAGAGACACACAGAGAGAGACAGAGACACACAGAGAGAAACAGAGACACACAGAGAGAAACAGAGACACACAGAGAGACAGAGACACAGAGAGGCAGAGACACAGAGAGACACACAGAGAGAGACAGAGACACACAGAGAGAGACAGAGACACACAGAGAGAGACAGAGACACAGAGAGAGAGAGAGAGACACAGAGAGACACACAGAGAGACAGAGACACACAGAGAGAGACAGAGACACACAGAGAGAGACAGAGACACACAGAGAGAGACAGAGACACAGAGAGACACACAGTGAGAGACAGAGACACACAGAGAGAGACAGAGACACACAGAGAGAGACAGAGACACAGAGAGAGACAGAGACACAGAGAGAGAGAGAGAGAGACACGGGCCTATTTAGTAAGCGTCGATAAGGCTGCGTCTATAGTATTTCAGACGGAGGGAAGGCACACACGCTGCAATACACTTGCTGAAGCCTGAGCTTTTTATGGCTTTGCAGGGTATGCAGCGGGTGCGATTGGGGGCGTGGCAATAAATATATGGAGGCGTGGCAATGACATTCCGGCGCGGACGTCACTTCCCTACCTCACATCCCGATCCACCGGCATTTTTTCAGATGCAGCATCTGAAGCACTGTGCAGACAAGAAGAAAAATGCACACAATGCGCACCAGAGATTAAAATATAGTAAATTATTTATTAATAAAACAAGAAATAACCGAGGGGGATCCAAACCCACCTCAGTACTTTCTTCTCGTTGCTATTGCCACACTATACGTCCTGACGCCGGAAGGGAAGTTGGTACGCGACCAAGACGAGACACCGGATTTACAGTGGAACCACAACATACCACAGATTGCCGGAGGACCACACTGCGAGGGGCGCAGCCTATCGAGTTTCCCGGTCATCGTCCAAACTCTGGAGCTGCGGATTGACCACCGGATTACCACGGAGCCCGAGCCTGTCTCACACAATGCTTTTACCAAACGGATGTTTGTGAGTTTGCTATTTTTATCTTGTCCAGGAAATGAAATTGTTAAACCGAATTTACACATGGAGCGGGCGCTTTCTCTTCTTTTTTTTTGTTTAGATATCTATCGAGGAGGTGGTTGTTTCCCTGAAGAGAGCTGCCAGGGCTCCAGAGGATGCCCGAATTGGATCCTTTTATGATTGAGTTATAACATAGCTATTAGAGCTAGGTTTCTGGATTTTTATTGTGTTTAGGCATAGTGTTTATTATTATTTTATTACAGCTACTTTTTAGTAATTGCACTGTTATTAATTCTGACCACTAATTCTCACTGCCATTATAATCTCTCTCTAGCCACAACCAAATTGCTATATCAGCTATATTATTTATTGGTTATACCAGGGGAGCACAAAATTTTGCAGCTCGCCCCCCTGCCTTCCCTCTGCTGGTGCTCGCGCCCCCCCTTACCTTGATGCGGCGTCACGTGACCTGCAGCGGCATTTGACGAGGGTGACGTCACATGACCCCGCGGCATAATTTAACATACTGTGCTATATGTATGCACACACAGCTGTCTTTTACACATACAAATACTGTTTTTCCATCCCTATACACCAATAGGGACCACAAAGTATCCACACACACTTTTAGTTGTGCTACAAACTCTCACATTTCCACACCCACCCACACCATTTATATCCACTCCCACTCCACACACACCTTTTGTAAAGCACTGTATATACTGTGGGCTCTCCATTCATTTTCATTCACACTGATACACATACACACTCTTTCATCACTTGCTTTCAGGAACCTTTTGACACCTCTAGGCATAAAACACATCCACACTGGGGGAAGGACCAGCACAGATAACATTCCAAGAGACACTGTTTTTAAGTATACCTTTTGCTTGCTTCATTCATTGTAACATCGCCGGAAGAAGAGATCAGTGTATCTCGAAAGCTCGCACAAATAAAAGCATTTCGTTAGCCACAGAACGGTATCATCTATTTATTTTTTGATTATTGAAGCTCGGCTAACACGGTACTGATACCTCTATATATATTGCGCACTCACACACACATATAACGTTTTATCCAACTTTTTCATTTATCATTTGTAGAGAAAATGAACAATGCCGCCAGAAGTGCTATTTTTCAAAATGTAACATCTCTACTAATTAGTGTAAAATGATACTTCATATAAAGCAGGTTATGGGACCCAGTATAAAATGACCTTCATGTAGCTTATCACATCCCAGTATATGGATACCTTCTATTATCACAAGCTGCTAACATGTGACAGGGCTCAGAGTCTGAGCCCAGAATGTGACATACTGAACATTCTCATTCTAAATTTCAAAAAATATTGTGTTGATTTCTGACCTGACTGCCGTGGTTACAGCTCAACCACTCAGTTCTACTGTGTGTCACCACTTTCTGCCACAACCAGCTGACGGTGGATCTGCAAGGAGTTCAACGCTCATTGGCATCACATCTGTGGCTTGGTTGACGTATCTTTTCTCCAGCTTTTTATTGTATTGTTTTTAAATAGATTATATTTATTTAGTTGAATAGATATTTATTTAGTTGAATAGATATTTATTTAGTTTAATAGATTATATTTCTAAGTTTAATAAATTATATTTCTTAGTTGAATAAGTTATATTTCTTAGTTTAATAAGTTATATTTGTTAGTTTAATAAATTATATTTCTTAGTTTAATAAGTTATATTTGTTAGTTAATAGATTATATTTGTTAGCACAGTAGATTATATTTACTAGTATTTAAGTCTCCCCCTCAGTGCCCCATTAGGACCCGTGCGCATATTTCACATCTTTTCGGAGTCGCTTATTTTTTAGACCCTCGGAGCCGAAACCTAAAGCTAAGAAAGTTCGGATCAAGAGGAGCCGCACAGCTTAAAGACAGAACATTTCCAAGGGAGATGGAGACAATTTGGGTAAGATCTGATTAAAGGACAACCTTTGAGGAAGGAAAGGGTGACGGGGGAGTCTAAGAGGGGGGTGAGAGAGCAAGGTGGTGTGTCAGATTGGGGCAGAGCAAGAGAACGCAAAAATGATGGGGAGTTGCTGCAAACCAAAAAAAAAACAATAAGTAGTGATACTTTTACCGGTGCCCCTTAGTCTCAGGGAAGACCGGCATTTCGTCCAATGGATACAATATGATTGATGGGAAAGGGCACACGGATTTGAATAAAAAAAGATAATTTATTGTGCCACAGACTACAATGTTTCGGCTGCTGGCCTTTCTTTGCTGGATTTAGTGGGTTTAGCCACTTTACCTGAGAAAGACCAGCAGGCCGAAATGTTGTTGTCTATGGCAGTGCAAGAGAAAACAGGTTGGGGGGGGGGGGTGGGTTCTCGCAAAGTCGCCGACCCATGGGTGAGTGTCTCCGGTGGAAACTAGTCCTGGACCCCGGGAAAGCTGTCTGTGGCCCATACAAGCTGAGTAACATGTAGAAAGGACACATGTATGTTCAGAATGAGTTAGCATGGTATTTTGAGAGGCACCATAGCAGGTCAGTGCAAGTCAGTGCAGAGCACTGCAAGGTCAGTCAATATGAGGAAGGGTCCGATGGAGGAGTTGGAGGGTCCCAGAATATCTCTTAAAGCAGGGGTGCGCAAATCGAGGGGCACGACATTTTCTTGGGAGGAGGGGCTCGGCGCTTACAGAGGCCCCTCGCTCTTCCCCACAGCATTTAAATTAAATGCCGGAGATCGCGCGCAAGGCCTCTGTAAGTTCCCTTTCCTTGTCTCCGGCGGCTTCTGGCGACAGCAACGTGGCGTCACATGATATGGCATTGCCATAGCAACGTGATATCACATGACGTCGTTACATCAGAACGTCGGAGACAAGGTGGGGAAGGTGGAGGGGGGAGCAGGGGGAAAAGGTTGTGCAACCCTGTCTTAAAGCATTGTCCTGCATACAGATCAGAGGCCAAGAATGGATATGGATATCCGATGTGAAGCCGGAAATAAGACAGAAAAGACCGTTTCGGGGGAAGAAGGTGAGTGATGAAATAGCCGTCACTGTGTAACTCTTCCAATTACTTGCAACTTCATGCAGAGAAATAGCAACGCTTGTTTTTAACGTGCTAAGCGCCTAATGGGGAATTCAACTGCTGAGAGGTTAAGGGAGTTACTCACCAAACTCAGCGACGTTTCTGTGTCTCTGTGATAACTCCCCCAGGACATGCCTGAAAACCAGAGGTAACTCAATGTATTTTTGATAAATAGAAACATGACCTTCTGGGGAGGGGTATATAATGGGTACTGGGCCTGGTGAGGTGGGTATAACGGGTACTGGGCCTTGGGAGGGTTGTATAACTGGGTACTGGGCCTGGGGAGGTGGGTATAACGGGTATTTGCCCTGTGGAGGGCGGTATAACGTGGTATTGGGGATGGGGTATAAGTGGCACAGGAGCTCTTGCGATACAGAGTATCACTGTCCCTGGTTACAAACACGTCATGTCTCCTGCAGATCAGGACACGCACGAAGGTGGTGCCCTTTGTGCCACCAGACGACGAGGCGGGCTACGAGGCGGACGACGAGGCATACGACAAAGCGGGCGTCAAGTGGAACAATGAGGTGGGCTACAAGGCGGCCGATGACGCAGACGTGGTGTACGATGACCATGGAGCATACGACAGGTGTGGCCGGATCTGCTGCTTCACCTTTTTTAGGCGGAGAAGACCCCGGGAGCAGGTAGGAGAATACGAGAGGTGCGGACAGATCTGCTGCTTCACCTTTTTTAGGCGGAGAAGAAGCCAGGAGCAGGTAGCAGAGGAGCCAGGGCGTAGATACAGGGGTATTCTAGGGGCCCTGAGAAGTTGGTTTGACCGCAGGAGAGGCAGATAAGATCAGGAAGGCTGCGGGAGGGGCAGGTACTAGAGGGAGATAGGGATGTTGGGCGTGAGAGGGTGAGAGAGAACAAGGAGCAGGGCTGGAGCACGGGTTTCATGCGCCCGAGGCGAAACTTAAAATTTGTGCCCCAGTTGTATAAAAAATAATAAGATAAATAAAATAATAAAATAAACAGTGGCGTAGCTATCGGGGCTGCAGGGGGTGCGACCGCACCCCAGCGCGACACAAAATAAAAATAAAAGGGCGCCAAAATACTGGATAAAAAAAAGAATAATTTTAAAAAAAAGATAAATAAATTAGAAATAATAAGAGGAAAAAATAATAATGATTATTAATGCGCCCCTAGGACCTCTGCGCGCTAGGCGACCGCCTAATGGACGGCCGGCCCTGCGAGGTATGCGGGAGGAAAAGGGGCGAATGGGATAGATATGCAGGGGGATGGGGGAGCAGGTGAGTTATACACAGGGGCACAAGGGCCCCATCACCCGCATCTCTATATACTGAGTGTGCCCCTGTGTATAACAACGCTGATCTGTGCTGCTCCATCTGATCTCACTGCGCAGTGATCCAGGGACCATCCGATCGCCATTTAATGGGGTCAGGAAGGAATTTTTTTCCCCCATTGCACAGCAGGGGTTATGTTTCGCCTTCCTCTGGATCACAGCAACAAACTGCCCTTTGTGCATGAATTATCAGTGAGATCTTTATACACCCTGCATTGGTCTTCACCCCTTCGCTGCCGGAGGGGCCTGCAGTGCATTGCTCTGCGTGTTACTATATCGCTCCGCAATGTGCTGCAGGCCCCTCCCAGCAAAGAGATTAATTATTTAAATAAAATACTCTCTTTAATCAAACCTATGTGTAGTGTCTTTTCTATCCGTTGTATCTATTGCTAACAGCTCAGTGATTCTTCCCCAGGACGCTGCACTAGTGTCACGCTGCCAAGCCCGGGTGTGAGGGAGATTTATAGGGTCACATATACACTTCTGCCAAAACACGAGTGCAAACAGGAAGCCCCTCTGATCTCATATCTTTTATTACACAAAACGGTATCTAAAAAGGTAAAAAGAACATACATGGGATTCTGCTACAAATATCTCTCTAATTACAAACCAATTAGCAAATCATTCAGATTAGAGTCGAGCGAAAAGAAAGGGTTAAGTATCTCAGGTACAGTATATGCAGTGTAGGCTGTGTTGCAGCATTACATGCAGGGGACAACGTTTAGGGGATATAAGTAATGCTGATCTCAGAGCTGACCGGCTGACCTGCTCTACCGCCTGACCTGCTCTACTTGCTGAACGGCTGACCTGCTCTTCTGGCTGACCGGCTGACCTGCTCTACTGGCTGACCGGCTTCTCTTCTTTCAGCTAAATGACCTGAATTGTGGCCCCTGTATCTCCCAATTAAACGTTTTATTGGCATATTCTTGTTTGACTCGTTCTATACAGACATTTTTTATATATTCATTGTGGGATTTGATAACATCTGTCAGATCTCTCAGAATATCACATTCTGTACGTTTGTGTTGAAGATTTTTCCATTCTCAATTTACTTAATATTAGTTTTTGGCATCAATTATTTATATCGAGTCCAAAATACCTTTATACAGAATGCTGTTCCCTTTAGCCCACAAATGCTGCTTCATTAAAGCCCATGGGTGGCACTCTATGCATTCTCAAACTTTTAGGCAACATCCCTAATTTCCAAAAGTGGGATTAAATCTGTGCATATTTAAATGGTTAATTTTCTTACTCAGACTACTAAATCCCTCCCCAAATATATCCGTTTCACATAAAAGTGTGTGCGCTTCTCCTTCCGCCTAACTGGCACGTCGTCCTTACGGGCGCCACTCCGTGTAACTCCACGCTGCCCTCCAGTGGCAAAAGAAATAAGATACATTTACTGTACTCGTCTGGCAGCTGATCCCGTATAAGGTGGGTAACTCTGTATTAGGGGTCTTGGTAGACTATATTTTATACTTATGTCGGATAGATGAGGAATTAATATTCCTAACGGGTTATTGTGAGAGGCCTTAGATCTTATCCTATATGCACGCAGCCCTCGCCTCTCTGACCTTGAACACATACTTCAATCTGATTTTTTGAGACTTGAAACTGGATTTCCTAAAACAAACTGATTTTAAACACTGACAAGACTGTAACAATGGTATTTGGGACCAGAGCTAAATTGCTAACGCTTCCAATGACAGAGCTTCAGATAAAAACCAACTCTAATACCATCCTAGCCCCTGTTACTGGTTTGAAATATCTGGGCATATAGTTCAACTCCCATTTAACATTTGGGTTGCACATTGATACCCTGACATCCAAATCCTATGCCAAACTTGGTGTACTTTATAGCAGGGGTGGGGAACCTTTTTTCTGCCAAGGGCCATTTGGATATTTATAACATCATTCGCGGGCCATACAAAATGATCAACTTAAAAATTAGCCTGCTATATTTGGTCAAACATTCAATTAACTGGAACTGCTTCTCTTTGGTGAGGCGTGTGATGTTAGCTGGTATTGATGATGTTGCAACTCGCAACTGGTTTTCCAGGTTTGGGTGACTGACTGACTGACACTTGTGTGACTGACTGACTGACTGACACTTGTGTGACTGACTGGCACTTGTGTGACTGACTGACAGACTGACTGACACTTGGGTGACTGACTGACTGACACTTGGGTGACTGACTGACACGAGTGACTGACTGACTGACACTTGTGTGACTGACTGACTGACACTTGTGTGACTGACTGACTGACACTTGGGTGACTGATTGACTGGCACTTGTGTGACTGACTGACACTTGTGTGACTGACTGACTGACACTTGGGTGACTGACTGACTGACTGACACTTGTGTGACTGACTGACTGACACTTGGGTGACTGACTGCCACTTGGGTGACTGACTGACACTTGTGTGACTGACTGACTGACTGACACTTGGGTGACTGACTGACTGACACTTGTGTGACTGACTGACTGACTGACACTTGTGTGACTGATTGACTGACACTTGGGTGACTGACTGACACTTGTGTGACTGACTGACTGACTGACACTTGGGTGACTGACTGATTGACACTTGGGTGACTGACTGACACTTGGGTGGTGGGTGACTACTGTATGACTGATTGTGGGTTGGTGTCTGTATTCTCTCACACACACAAATCGGAGCAGGGGGGGTGGGAAATCACACACTCTCAGACCCTCTCACTCATACACACTCTCTCACTCACTTTCAGACACTCTCTAAACAAGAATGACAATCAGCTGCAAGAAGTGGCAATTTGAGATGCATGAGGGACGGTCTGACAGCTTAGATCACACTGAGTCATTTTATGGGGCACAGATCATTGGGGGGGGTGGTGTCTGCAAAAGTTAATCATACAACATGTATTGAAGTCAAGGAGACCAATGATGCTGGGATTAGGCATCAGGCCTTGTGGTGTCCCATGGCCCTCCTGCCCTTCCCCTGTCAGGGCCCTGCATAGCTCCCTCTCCTCTTACACTGCGGCACTGCGGAGCAGGTGCTCTCCTCCGCAGCTGCTGCCCGGTGTGGGGAGGAGGAGAGACGGTAGTGAGGTGTTTCTCCCTCCGCAGACTCGTTCTTCTATCCCCCAAGCCTCTTATACCCCCTCCCCCCCATCCCCCAAGCCCCACTCCTCTTATACCCTGTCCCCCCCGGAGCGCTGCTTACCTGAGCCGCTCTGGTGATACTCAGGTCCTTCATCACCTCAGGCGGCTGCTGCCACACACAGATAGTGACACACACACACAGTGACACACACAGTGACAGTGACACACACACACACACACAGAGACAGTGAGACACACAGAGACAGTGAGACACACACACACAGACAGTGACACACACACACACACGCAGTGACACACACACAGTGACACACAGTGACACACACACAATAAGCCCACCTCTGCAAACACACTAAAAAATAAGGCCTTTCCCCCCTTGGGGTGGGTAAGGTGTCTGGGAGGGGCTATAAGGGGGCATGTGGGTTACCTGGGGCCCGTGGATGGGCTGCTGGAGCTGCATAGGTAGCCAGTGCAGATGAGACTGGCAGGGGCGGAGCCTAAAGGGAGGGACACAGGGGCGGAGCCTAAGGAGCCCGGCATTACTGGAGGAGAGAAGGGAGGGGGGCAGTGCTGAGGGAAGGGGAGGCCCGGCATTACTGGAGGAGAGAAGGGAGGGGGGCAGTGCTGCGGGAAGGGGAGGCCCGGCATTACTGGAGGAGAGAAGGGAGGGGGGCAGTGCTGAGGGAAGGGGAGGCCCGGCATTACTGGAGGAGAGAAGGGAGGGGGGCAGTGCTGAGGGAAGTGGAGGGCCCAGCATTACTGGAGGAGAGAAAGGAGGGGGGCAGTGCCGAGGGAAGGGGAGGCCCGGCATTACTGGAGGAGAGAAGGGAGGGGGCAGTGCTGAGGGAAGGGGAGGGCCCGGCATTACTGGAGGAGAGAAGGGAGGGGGGCAGTGCTGAGGGAAGGGGAGGCCCGGCATTACTGGGGGAGAGAAGGGAGGGGGGCAGTGCTGAGGGAAGGGGAGGCCCGGCATTACTGGAGGAGAGAAGGGAGGGGGGCAGTGCTGAGGGAAGGGGAGGCCCGGCATTACTGGAGGAGAGAAGGGAGAGGTGCAGTGCTGAGGGAAGGGGAGGCCCGGCATTACTGGAGGAGAGAAGGGAGGGGGGCGGTGCTGAGGGAAGGGGAGGCCCGGCATTACTGGAGGAGAGAAGGGAGGGGGGCAGTGCTGAGGGAAGGGGAGGCCCGGCATTACTGGAGGAGAGAAGGGAGGGGGGCGGTGCTGAGGGAAGAGGAGGCCCGGCAATACTGGAGGAGAGAAGGGAGGGGGGCAGTGCTGAGGGAAGGGGAGGCCCGGCATTACTGGAGGAGAGAAGGGAGGGGGGCAGTGCTGAGGGAAGGGGAGGCCCGGCATTACTGGAGGAGAGAAGGGAGGGGGGCAGTGCTGAGGGAAGGGGAGGCCCGGCTTGCACCCTACACTTGCTCCATGTATGAATAGGTGGGCCAAAAAACAAATCTTGGCAGAGTGACAGCACGGGCAGCCAATCAGGAGAGGGGGAGTTTTTTTTGTTTAAACCATTCTTGCAGGCTTGCTTCCCGGGGGCCGGACCAAATGATTTTCGCGGGCCGGACGTTCCCCACCCCTGCTTTATAGGAACAAATACTCCCTAAGGCCCTCATGCAGTATATAGAATAAGGGGAGTAAACCCCATGATGTTCGGTGCTCTAAAAAGTGTATATGTAGATATGGGTCAAATGCTGCACCTTGGTATACTTTGAAACTTGGTGGAAAAAAGAAAGAAAGTGATCCCACTGCAATCAATATATGAAGCGTTGAATATATAATTGAAGCAACAATTATGCAGACTTATAAACCTTAGGGGGGGGGGGGCCGTTGTGCAGGGGTTCGTAAGGAGACAGGATGAGAAGCTTTGTTTAGAAACTCCTCTCCTGTACTCACGTATAAGCCAACCGATGCCTGCTGCCCTTAACCCGCCTGGTGTCTTCACTGCTTGCTCCGTTGAACTCCCGGCATTACTCCACGTGTGCGGCGCCTCCGAATGACGTCATCGCCGTCGCCAGCCTGGTGAGTCCGGGAAGATTACACAGGACGCATCACGAATGCCGGCTAACCCCGTGACTGCAAGGGGAGGGGGTATCGTGGCGTCTGCTCCGTAGTGCAGGGGATCCTTAGCGCGCCCCAGCCGTGAGGGTAGAATCAGCAAAATTGAAGAAAACTTCGGCGGTCACTGCAAACGAAGGAACTCAGCCATAGATGAATTAAAATCAATATTTATTCAAATCTTGGTGCTGGACATCACAGAGATTCACCTTCTCTGACGCGTTTCATTCCGTTAGGAACTTTATCTTTACTTTGATAAAGTTCCTAACGGAATGAAACGCTTCAATTTTGCCCTCATGCAGTAAGCAGCGATAAGACACTTATCACCAGCTTATCGCCAAAAAAGCCTACAGCGATTCAGTAAGCCCAGAGAAGCTGGCGATAAGAGCAAAAATTACAGGTTTTTTTGCCAAAAAAGAAATAAATAAATAAAAATTACAAATCGGCAGACGCGCGGTGATAAGTCACTTTTCGGCACTGATCGCCAGTTTTTCAAACACGCTCAATTCTATAAGCCCTGATCAGCTTATTGCGGCTGATCGCCACTTTAAAATTGCTGTTTCTTCTCCAAATTGTCCCACCACAAAAGTTGGCAAGAAGGTGGGGTGAAGCTGCGATGAAAATAAAATGCATGTGTCCCAGAGCTGATATCCATTAATATCAGCACCAGAGACCCCCGGCATGAATCCCATGCATAAAAAATGCATTTACAGGCAACTTCATTACCGCCAAGGCAATGAAGGGGTTATATACCCGTGCCAGGCTTATTGCGGGTAGCGGGGGTGGGTGAAGGTGGTATTTGGCCCTGGGTGGGTATTTAGGCCTTGCCAGGGGGTTGCGGGATGACTTAACCTCTTCTTTACCTTAGCAGATAATACCGCTAAGGTAATGAAGGGGTTAATCCCTCCCGCTACCCCCCCACCCGGTAGGCCTAAACACACTTCCTTGGGGCCAATACCCCATTCACCCACCCCCACTACCCACAATAAACAAAAATACACATAACAGCCTCACTATCCACTCCTAGGTCCCTAATAAACCATTACAATATTCATAAAACCATTATTTTTTTTACACACAGGATTAATACCGCAGTCCAGCAGGGGTCCCCGGTGGTCCAGATGGGTGTCCGCAGGTTCCACAGTTCACTGCCCACCGGTGTCTGGGGGACTTCGGGTTGTCCCCGCTATGCTCCGTGGGCCTCCAGGTGGTCCCCGCGGGTGTCCGTGGGCACCAATGGCATCCACGCGGTTGTCTGGGAGCTTTCAGGTGGTTCCCACAGGTGTCTAGGGGCCCTCGGGTGGTTCCCACAGGTGTCTAGGGGCCCTCGGGTGGTTCCCACGGGTGTCTGGGGGGCCCTCGGGTGGCCCTGTGGGTGCCTGGGGCCCCCACAGCTGTGGGGCCACCAGTTCTTCCCCGCAGGTGTCCTTCGTGGGTCCTCAGGTGGTCCCTGTGGGAGTCTGGGGGTCCTTGGGTTGTCCCCGTGGGTCCCCGCTGGCCTGCTGTACCAATCCTGTATTTAAAAAAACAAAAACATGGCCTACATTTACATCAATACAGCTCCCCCCACCCCACCAAACACATACAGTGCAGTAATGGGCAAAATAACTATTATCCAGACACGTGGTCATCTCTCCATCTTTACTATACAGACTTGCACAGACGATAGTTGCGAGCTGTGACTCCCAGACAGGCAGAAAGCTGCAGTGATACCCAGGGGGAGGGGGAGAGACCTCTGATTGCTTCCTCCTCTCCTGCAGCATCTCGCCCAGTGTATCATCCCATACAGGAGTCACAGCATGGGGGGGGGGGGATCCCATCCTATATGGCAGAGGAAGGATAGCAGTGCCTGTCCTACCCCTCCTTGTCACATGGGATTAGGGCTATGTTATTGAGTGAAGGGTTGTATGTTTGTATTAGTAGGGACAAGCAAGGCCGGAGCCAGGTGGGTTTCTCCTGCCTCTGTCCTCCCTGTCTCCTGACCCTTCCTGTAGCCGGACATACAGAATATGGATAACAGAAGGGGAAATAAAACTAAGAGGAGCCGGCAGGAGAAGGCCGTGTCATATCTATTCTTATTAAATAGTATTCTTCCCGAGCTGCACTCAGACCTCTCTCCCACACACCCACAGGACAGCCCACTAAATAGACACAGCCCCGCCCCCTATGATGTCAGCAGGACCTCCTCTCTGTCTAGGCCTGCACAGAGCCAGGGGCCTGCCTCTATCACAGAGGCGGGGCTTGGTGAGGGGGAAAAACCCATGGTCACTACTGGCGCCTGCCCTTACCAGGGCTTACTCCAGTAGTAGAAGGATAGGGTGACCAGATTTACAAAAGTAAAAACCGGGACACATTATAAATTTTTTTTATAAAACAAATGATATCACCAACTGCGCCCTTTCTCCTTTGTCTCTACCCCGCTCTGTCCCCCCTTCTCTCACACACACCCCTTTCTCTCTCCCTCCCCCCATATTCCTCTATTCTCGTTCTCCCCACCCCTACATTCTCATTCCACACTTCCCTGTCTCTCGCCCCCCTCCCCCCACTCTCTCTCTACCCCCATTCTCTCTCTCTCTCTCTCCCGCCCCTCATTCGCTCTCTCTCCCCCCATTCTCTCTCCCTCACCTCATTCTCTCTCTCTCCCCCCCATTCTCTCTCTCTCCCCCCATTCTCTCTCCTCCCCTCTCTCTCACCCCTCTCTCTCTCTTCCCCCCACATTCTCTCGCTCTCTCCCCCCTCTCCTTTCTCTCTCCTCTCCTCTCCCCTCCCTCTCTCCCTCTCATTCTGTGTCTCTCCTCCATTTTCTGTCTCTCTCTCTCCCCCCCCATTCTCTGTGTCTCTCTCTCTACCCCATTCTCTGTGCCTTTCCCCCCCTCATTCTCTCTCTCTCCCCCCATTCTCTCTCCCTCCCCTCATTCTCTCTCTCTCCCCCCATTCTCTCTCTCCCCCCATTCTCTCTCCTCTCTCTCCTCCCCTCTCTCTCTCTTCTCCTCTCTCTCTTCCCCCCACATTCTCTCGCTCTCTCCCCCCTCTCCTTTCTCTCTCCTCCCCTCTCCCCTCCCTCTCTCCCTCTCATTCTCTGTCTCTCTCTCTCCACCCCATTTTCTGTCTCTCTCCCCCCCATTCTCTGTGTCTCTCTCTCTACCCCATTCTCTGTGCCTTTCCCCCCCCCCCATTCTCTGTCTCTCTCTCCCCTCCCATTCTCTGTCTGTCTATCTCTCCCCTCCATTCTCTGTGTCTTCCCCCATTCTCTGTGTCTCCCCCCCATTCTCTCGCTTTCTCTCCCTCTCCCCCATTCTCTCCCTCCCTCTCCTCTCCCCCATTCTCTCCCTCCCTCTCCTCTCCCCCATTCTCTGTCTCTCCTCCATTTTCTGTCTCTCTCCCCCCCATTCTCTGTCTCTCTCCTCCCCCCATTCTCTGTCTGTCTCTCTCTCTCTCCCCCCATTCTCTGTCTGTCTCTCTCTTTCTCCCCCCATTCTCTGTCTGTCTCTCTCTCTCTCCCCCCATTCTCTGTCTCTCTCTCTCCCCCCCATTCTCTGTCTCTCTCCCCTCCCCCATTCTCTGTCTCTCTCTCTCCCCTCCATTCTGTCTCTCTCCCCCATTCTCTGTGTCTTCTCCAATTCTGTGAAACCCCCCATTCTCTCTCTCCTCCCCCATTCTCTCTCTCTCTCCTCCCCCCATGCTCTCTTCCCATTCTGTCCCCCCCTCCCTTCCCCCCATTCCATCTCTCTCTCCCCCCATTCTCTCTCCCCCCCCCATTCTCTCTCTCTCTCCCCCCCAATCTCTCTCTTCACCCCCTCTCCCCCCCATTCTCGTCTCTCTCTCCCCCCCCATTCTCGTCTCTCTCTCCCCCCCCCATTCTCGGCTCTCTGTCCCCCCATTCTCTCTCTCTCCTCCCCCATTCTCTCTTTCTACCCTCCATGCTCTCCCCCCCCATTCTGTCTCTCTCCCTCCACCCCCTATTCTTGTCTCTCTCTCCCCTCCATTCTCTGTCTGTCTCTCTCTCCCCCATTCTTTGTCTCTCTCTCCCTATTCTCTGTCTCTCTCTCTCCCCTCCTTTCTCTGTCTCTCCTCCATTCTCTGTCTCTCTCCCCCCATTCTTTGTGTCTCTCTCTCCCCCCCACTCTGTGCCCCTCTTCCCATGCTGTGCCCCTCTCCCGATGCTGTGCTTCTCTCCCCACACTGTCTCTCCCCATCCTGTGCCTGTGCCTCTCTCTGTCTCTCTCCATGCTGTGCTTGTGCCACTCTCTCTGTCTCTCTCTCTCTCTGCCTCTCCCCATGCTGTGCCTCTCTCTGTCTCTCTCCCCCCGCCCCCCCCCCCCATTGTGTGAGTGTGTTTGTGTCCCCCATTCTGGACCATACCTGCATGGGTGGGGGAAGCCATATTGAGCCCTGGCAGCAGACACCGGAAGTTCTCACTGACACTTCCGGGTCTCACTGCTAGGCTCCGCAGTTTAGTCCCGGCCCCTGCTCTCCTCCATGCATTGTCTGCTCTCTGCTGCCCCCCCTACTCTGATGGTCAAAAGCGGAACAACCACAAAAACCGGAACATTTTACAGCATGCAGGGCAGCCGGGCAGAGACTAAAAAACCGGGACAGAGGTTAAAAAAACGGGACAGGGGTTAAAAAAACGGGACTGTCCCAGCTAAACCGGGACACCTGGTCACCCTATAGAAGGATAAGTAGCCCGTTCTGCTTACAGGGGGCTACATACAAATAACAGATCATGGGAATAAGTGCTTCAGACAAAAAGTTACATTTCGGAAGAGTCCCTGCTCCGAAGAGCTTACAATCTAATTGTTAGGAAGAATGTACAGAGACAGTAGGAGGGCGTTCTGGTAAGTGCGTCTGCAGGGGGCCGAGCTTCATGTATCGTGTGTATAGTATTAGCCACGGGGCTACTCATATGCTTCTTTAAGCCGGTGCGCCTTAAGGTGGCTCTTAAAGGTCATCCCAGAGTGTGGGGCAGTCAGTGAGAAAGGGTTAAGGCGGGAGAGGGCTTTACATACAAAGGGGGTACAACGCAAGAGTCGGGATGGTGCATAGGAAGAAAATAGGGCTGAGATGTGAGGAGGGGCAGAGGAGTGTAAAGCTTTAAAAGTGAGGAGGGGAATTGAGTGTGAGATGCGGGATGTGACAGGAAGCCAGGAGAGGGGTTTCAGGAGGGGAGACGCTGAGACAGATTTAAGAAAGAGTGCAGGGGCGCGGTTTGGAGCCTGACAGGGATATTCGGGTTTGTCTGAAGCTCCCTAAGATATACATTTGACTGAGTAATACCAGCCCAAATTCGGACAAAATAATAAATAATTATTTGCTCGGGCCTCCTCCCACCGGGTGATCCCACCCCGTGTCCAGTGACCCCACACAATGTCCCTTTAAATGATATGGATGTGTGTGACTGCGCAGCCACTAGTCCCGTGTGAGTACTCTGTTGGTGCACTTGTTGTTACTGGTTACCTGCCGAGCACTCCAGTGCTCGGGCCTGCAATGGCTTCACAAAGGATCAGACGAGCTCCCAAATGACATCCAGGATCCACCCGCGTGGTGATCCGTCAGGTGCGATCCCACCCTGAAGATAGTCCAGCTCTCTTTAATGGCGGAGACTTGAACCCAAGTCTCTCCGCAGGAAACGCAGTGTCCGCTGTGTCCCCAACTATCAAACAGCTAATGGGGCAGGGTCCCTAACCTAGGGCCTGTCCCTATAGCACTCAGCTACTGGTGACTCAGGGCTATCTGGGGCCTGGGGGGATGCTTAGCTGCTCCGGTCACCAACTGTCAACAACTGCCAGCCCGCGAAATGTATCAATCTCCCTGCAGGGACATGCTGCCGCCCTATTGGTTCCTTTGGGTCCTGTGACTCTGTCCCTGTGCACCCTGGGGGCTGACTGCCCTGTGAGTACCTGAAGGGGCTCTGAGCCCTGACAGGGGACCTGGCTACACTTGCGATCGCGGGCTATTCGTGCCCCCCTGCAGGACCACCCTTGGGTTGGGTCGGGGGACGAGGAGGCAAACACCACGGGAGCAGAATAAAAGTGAGTGTCGAAAAAGGCAGTGACATTGCGGGACCACCGAGCTCCCAGTACCTCCTAACACACGCGGCCGATCCTACAAAATGGCCGCTGGGCACCAATAAAGAAGATAAGAGCTAGCGGCTATAGGCGGAGTGGTCTACGGCTATCTGCGCCACCGGGGCTTTCAGACTTGCCTCCCATCTAAGGGCTGGGACTGTCGGCGGGGGGGGGTTTGATGTGCAAGGGGGGGGTTGATGTGCAAGGGAATAGGGGGTTGATGTGCAAGGGAAGGGGGGGGGGGGTTGATATGCATGGGGGGGTTGATGTGCAAGGAAAGGGGGGGTTGATGTGCAAGGGGGGGTGGTTGATGTGCAAGGGAAGAGGGGGTTGATGTGCAAGGGAAGGGGGGTTGATGTGGAAGGGGGGGTTGATGTGCAAGGGAAGGGGGGTGGTTGATGTGCAAGGGGGGGTTGATGTGCAAGGGAAGGGGGGGTGGTTGATGTGCAAGGGGGGGTGATGTGCAAGGGGGGGGGGGTTGATGTGCAAGGGAAGGGGGGGTTGATGTGCAAGGGGGGGTTGATGTGCAAGGGAAGGGGCGGTTGATGTGCAAGGGGGGGTGGTTGATGTGCAAGGGAAGAGGGGGTTGATGTGCAAGGGAAGGGGGGTTGATGTGGAAGGGGGGGTTGATGTGCAAGGGAAGGGGGGGTGGTTGATGTGCAAGGGGGGGTTGATGTGGAAGGAGGGGTTGATGTGCAAGGGGGGGTGATGTGCAAGGGAAGGGGGGGTTGATGTGCAAGGGGGGGTTGATGTGCAAGGGAAGGGGCGGTTGATGTGCAAGGGGGGGGTTGATGTGGAAGGAGGAGTTGATGTGCAAGGGAAGGGGGGTGGTTGATGTGCAAGGGGGGTTGATGTGGAAGGAGGGGTTGATGTGCAAGGGAAGGGGGGTGGTTGATGTGCAAGGGGGGTGATGTGCAAGGGGGGGTGATATGCAAGGGAAGGGGGGTGGTTGATGTGCAAGGGGGGGTTGATGTTCAAGGGGGGTTGAAGTGCAAGGGGGGGTGATGTGCAAGGGGGGGGTGATGTGCAAGGGGGGGTTGATGTGCAAGGGGGGTGATATGCAAGGGAAGGGGGGTGGTTGATGTGCAAGGGGGGGTTGATGTTCAAGGGGGGGTTGATGTGAAAGGGAAGGGGGGGTTGATGTGAAAGGGAAGGGGGGGTTGATGTGCAAGGGGGGGGTGATGTGCAAGGGGGGGGGGGTGATGTGCCAGGGGGGGGGTTGATGTGCAAGGGAGGGTTGATGTGCAAGGGAAGGGGGGGTTGATGTGCAAGGGGGGTGGTTGATGTGCAAGGGAAGAGGGGGTTGATGTGCAAGGGAAGGGGGGTTCATGTGGAAGGGGGGGTTGATGTGCAAGGGAAGGGGGGTGGTTGATGTGGAAGGAGGGGTTGATGTGCAAGGGAAGGGGGGTGGTTGATGTGCAAGGGAAGGGGGGTTGATGTGCAAGGGGGGGGTTGATGTGCAAGGGAAGGGGGGTTGATGTGCAAGGGAAGGGGGGTTGATGTGCAAGGGGGGTGATATGCAAGGGAACGGGGGTGGTTGATGTGCAAGGGGGGGTTGATGTGCAAGGGGGGTGATATGCAAGGGAAGGGGGGTGGTTGATGTGCAAGGGGGGGTTGATGTTCAAGGGGGGGTGATGTGCAAGGGAACAGGGGGTTGATGTGCAAGGGGGGGTGATGTGAGGTGCAGGGGGGGGGGATGTGAAGGGGGCACCCAGATAGGCACTTGTCCCTCTTTGTTGGAAGTGCTGCTGTTATTCTCCTTTCTGGAGTCAGTCCTTGAGCTCAGGACCCAGCATGGGCACCTGTTTAAGGGCCTGTAGCAGGGCAGAGGAGTCCATGGGGGACACGTCTGGTGAGGGGAACTGCTGAGACCTGAGTGTGTCTGGACTCAAATACCCTGAGTGGGCAGAGGCAGAGTGAGACAGCCCAGGGTACAGCATGGGCAAGGTTCCTGGATACCAGCACTTTTCCAGCATGGGGAAGTAGGCAGAGGCAGAGGGTGGTATTAGGTAAAAGGGAAGGCAGACAGGGGGGTGAGGCTGGTAAGAACTCATTGCCGGTGGGTCGCTGCTGCTGAATCGGGCCTCCTCGGTGGCCTCCATTCTGGGTCTTTTTGTCGGTGTCTCCTCTTTCATTTAACTTTTGTCATCTTTGTACAGAACTCTGTAAATTGTTAGCTTCATTACAACATTCATATGTTATTTTCCCCCTTTGTTATAGTACCTGCAGTTGACCATCCAGGCCCTCCAAGAAGATCTTCGAACTCAGAGGGACCTTAACCACCTTCTACATCAACGTGACGTCCAAAGCCATCAATTCCAGATTGTCCACTTGTAGTGTATAATGGCATTGTCTAAAGAGCTCTGCATGTTTTTTTTATTGGATAATGTGTATCTCAGAAGTTAACTTTTGGGTGGCAGGACAACAAATGTCCATGATATAAATGTCCAGCGTGAGACACTTGGAGAATTTGCAACCTTATATCCCATGCTTCGCTTGCATGCACGTAAATTCTTTGAATACAGTATATGTGAATGTCTATAACAACATTTGATTATATTGTTAAAAAAATAGAGGGAAAAATTACTCCTGTTCAGACTAATTTATCGATGGCAAGCATATTCGAATAAAACTCCCAGCAAAGTCAGGGTCAATGTTCTACAATTACTGTACAAACATTTTCATTCGATAGTTTTGCAAGCTGTTGCTGATGCCAAATGTCGTTTTATTGCGATTGACGTCGGAGTATATGGGAAGCAAAGCGATGGTGGTGTGTTCAGAGCATCCTCACCGCTCAAGTTAATCGAACAAAAAAAACTTGTGTTTCCAGCTGACAAAACATTGCCATCAAGTAACCGGGACAAGATGCCTCATGTACTCGTAGCAGATGAGTCCTACCCGTTGCTGAAGTACCTCATGAAGCCGTATCCTAGAAAATCGTTATCAAAAGAGGCCGAAATTTACAACTACAGACTATCTAGGGCTCAACGTTGTGTTGAATGTGCATTCGGTATCATGTCAGGAAAATGGAGAATACTCTTAAAATCTATAGAAACATCTGTGCCAAATGCCAAACATATTGGGAAATGTGTCACTGTACTTCACAATGTGGTCATCGATTTAGAAGGGTCTGTTGATTCTTCTGTTATCGATTCTGAAGATGTAATTACTTGTTCTCTCCGTCGAAATAAAGCTAATAATGTAACAGGGAAAATGGCAAAATGTATCCGAGATTCGTTCAAAGATTACTTCAATGCCGAGGGAGCAGTGCCATGGCAAAATGATGTGTAATAAAATACATTTCCATGTGAAAGTCAGGGAGGGGGGGCGTGAAAGGCATGGAGGGGGGCGTGAAAGGCAGGGAGGGGGGGCGTGAAAGGCAAGGAGGGGGGTGGGGGCGTGAAAGGCAGGGAGGGGGTGGGGGCGTGAAAGGCAGGGAGGGGGGTGGGGGCGTGAAAGGCAGGGAGGGGGGGGGACGGGTGCGTTAAAGGCAGGGAGGGGACGGGGCGTGAAAGGCATGGAGGGGGGGCGTGAAAGGCAGGGAGGGGGGGCGTGAAAGGCAAGGAGGGGGGTGGGGGCGTGAAAGGCAGGGAGGGGGGTGGGGGCGTGAAAGCCAGGGAGGGGGTGGGGGCGTGAAAGGCAGGGAGGGGGTGGGGGCGTGAAAGGGAGGGGGGTGGGGGCGTGAAAGGCAGGGAGGGGGGGACGGGTGCGTTAAAGGCAGGGAGGGGACGGGGCGTGAAAGGCAGGGAGGGGACGGGGGCGTGAAAGGCAGGGAGGGGGGGGCGTTAAAGGCAGGGAGGGGACGGGGGCGATAAAGGCAGGCAGGGGACGGGGGCGTAAAAGGCAGGGAGGGGATGGGGGCGTGAAAGGCAGGGAGGGGACGGGGGCGTGAAATGCAGGGAGGGGACGGGGGCGTGAAAGGCAGGGAGGGGGGCGTGAAAGGCGGGGAGGGGGCGTGAAAGGCAGGGAGGGGGGCGTGAAAGGCAGGGAGGGGACGGGGGGCGTGAAAAGAAGGGAGGGGGGTGGGGGCGTAAAAGGCAGGGGGGGCGTGAAAGGCAGGGTGGGGGGTGGAAAAGCAGGGAGGGGGTGGGGGCGTGAAAGGCAGGGAGGGGGATGGAAAGGCAGGGAGGGGGCGTGAAAGGCAGGAGGGGGGTGGGGGTGGAAAGGCAGGGAGGGGGGTGGAAAGGCAGGGAGGGGGGTAGGGGCGTGAAAGGCAGGGAGGGGGGTGGAAAGGCAGGGAGGGGGGTAGGGGCGTGAAAGGCAGGGAGGGGGGTGGGGGCGTGAAAGGCAGGGAGGGGGGTGGGGGTGTGAAAGGCAGGGAGGGGGGTGTGAAAGGCAGGGAGGGGGGCGTGAAAGGCAGGGAGGGGGGGGCGTGAAAGCAGGGAGGTGGGGCGTGAAAGGCAGGGAAGGGGTTGGGGGCGTGGAAGGCAGGGAGGGGGGTGGGGGCGTGAAAGGCAGGGAGGGGGGCATGAAAGGCAGGGAGGGGGCGTGAAAGGCAGGGAGGGGGCGTGAAAGGCAGGGAGGGGGCGAGAAATCGTGCAATCCACGACTGTATCCGCCTCTCCGAGCGTCTGAAAGCAATCCAGCGTTCCTGGTGTGTGGCTGAAGAGGTGAGGGACTCCCTCCTCTCAAACGGAAAAGAAGAGCAAAAAATTGAGTTGGAACATACCTATCATACAGGGATGAGAGAGAGAGACAGAGAATGAGAGAGAGACAGAGAATGAGAGAGAGACAGAGAATGAGAGAGAGACAGAGAATGAGAGAGAGAGACAGAGAATGAGAGAGAGACACAGAGAGAGAGACAGAGAATGAGAGAGAGACAGAGAGAGGGACATAGGGAGAGAGAGACACAGAGAGAGAGAGACAGACACACAGAGAGAGAGAGAGAGAGAGAGAGACAAAAGTAATATACTGTATAACCATTATACCGTACCCCCTAGTATTCGTGTAATCATTGTCCCACACCCCCTATTACTCACGCTTTGGCAATACTGAAATGTTCTTTTGACATGCCAATCAAGCTGATTTGATTTGAGAGACACAGAGACACACACAGAGACACAGAGAGAGACAGAGATACAGAGACACACACAGAGACACACAGAGAGAAACAGAGACACACAGAGAGAGACAGAGACACACAGAGAGAAACAGAGAGAAACAGAGACACACAGAGAGACAGAGACACAGAGACACAGAGAGACACACAGAGAGAGACAGAGACACACAGAGAGAGACAGAGACACACAGAGAGAGACAGAGACACAGAGAGACACACAGAGAGACAGAGACACACAGAGACACACAGAGAGAGACAGAGACACACAGAGAGAGACAGAGACACACAGAGAGAGACAGAGACACAGAGAGACACACAGTGAGAGACAGAGACACACAGAGAGAGACAGAGACACACAGAGAGAGACAGAGACACAGAGAGAGACAGAGACACAGAGAGAGAGAGAGAGAGAGACACGGGCCTATTTAGTAAGCGTCGATAAGGCTGCGTCTATAGTATTTCAGACGGAGGGAAGGCACACACGCTGCAATACACTTGCTGAAGCCTGAGCTTTTTATGGCTTTGCAGGGTATGCAGCGGGTGCGATTGGGGGCGTGGCAATAAATATATGGAGGCGTGGCAATGACATTCCGGCGCGGACGTCACTTCCCTACCTCACATCCCGATCCACCGGCATTTTTTCAGATGCAGCATCTGAAGCACTGTGCAGACAAGAAGAAAAATGCACACAATGCGCACCAGAGATTAAAATATAGTAAATTATTTATTAATAAAACAAGAAATAACCGAGGGGGATCCAAACCCACCTCAGTACTTTCTTCTCGTTGCTATTGCCACACTATACGTCCTGACGCCGGAAGGGAAGTTGGTACGCGACCAAGACGAGACACCGGATTTACAGTGGAACCACAACATACCACAGATTGCCGGAGGACCACACTGCGAGGGGCGCAGCCTATCGAGTTTCCCGGTCATCGTCCAAACTCTGGAGCTGCGGATTGACCACCGGATTACCACGGAGCACGAGCCTGTCTCACACAATGCTTTTACCAAACGGATGTTTGTGAGTTTGCTATTTTTATCTTGTCCAGGAAATGAAATTGTTAAACCGAATTTACACATGGAGCGGGCGCTTTCTCTTCTTTTTTTTTGTTTAGATATCTATCGAGGAGGTGGTTGTTTCCCTGAAGAGAGCTGCCAGGGCTCCAGAGGATGCCCGAATTGGATCCTTTTATGATTGAGTTATAACATAGCTATTAGAGCTAGGTTTCTGGATTTTTATTGTGTTTAGGCATAGTGTTTATTATTATTTTATTACAGCTACTTTTTAGTAATTGCACTGTTATTAATTCTGACCACTAATTCTCACTGCCATTATAATCTCTCTCTAGCCACAACCAAATTGCTATATCAGCTATATTATTTATTGGTTATACCAGGGGAGCACAAACTTTTGCAGCTCGCCCCCCTGCCTTCCCTCTGCTGGTGCTTGCGCCCCCCCTTACCTTGATGCGGCGTCACGTGACCTGCAGCGGCATTTGACGAGGGTGACGTCACATGACCCCGCGGCATAATTTAACATACTGTGCTATATGTATGCACACACAGCTGTCTTTTACACATACAAATACTGTTTTTCCATCCCTATACACCAATAGGGACCACAAAGTATCCACACACACTTTTAGTTGTGCTACAAACTCTCACATTTCCACACCCACCCACACCATTTATATCCACTCCCACTCCACACACACCTTTTGTAAAGCACTGTATATACTGTGGGCTCTCCATTCATTTTCATTCACACTGATACACATACACACTCTTTCATCACTTGCTTTCAGGAACCTTTTGACACCTCTAGGCATAAAACACATCCACACTGGGGGAAGGACCAGCACAGATAACATTCCAAGAGACACTGTTTTTAAGTATACCTTTTGCTTGCTTCATTCATTGTAACATCGCCGGAAGAAGAGATCAGTGTATCTCGAAATCTCGCACAAATAAAAGCATTTCGTTAGCCACAGAACGGTATCATCTATTTATTTTTTGATTATTGAAGCTCGGCTAACACGGTACTGATACCTCTATATATATTGCGCGCTCACACACACATATAACGTTTTATCCAACTTTTTCATTTATCATTTGTAGAGAAAATGAACAATGCCGCCAGAAGTGCTATTTTTCAAAATGTAACATCTCTACTAATTAGTGTAAAATGATACTTCATATAAAGCAGGTTATGGGACCCAGTATAAAATGACCTTCATGTAGCTTATCACATCCCAGTATATGGATACCTTCTATTATCACAAGCTGCTAACATGTGACAGGGCTCAGAGTCTGAGCCCAGAATGTGACATACTGAACATTCTCATTCTAAATTTCAAAAAATATTGTGTTGATTTCTGACCTGACTGCCGTGGTTACAGCTCAACCACTCTGTTCTACTGTATGTCACCACTTTCTGCCACAACCAGCTGACGGTGGATCTGCAAGGAGTTCAACGCTCATTGGCATCACATCTGTGGCTTGGTTGACGTATCTTTTCTCCAGCTTTTTATTGTATTGTTTTTAAATAGATTATATTTATTTAGTTGAATAGATATTTATTTAGTTGAATAGATATTTATTTAGTTTAATAGATTATATTTCTAAGTTTAATAAATTATATTTCTTAGTTGAATAAGTTATATTTCTTAGTTTAATAAGTTATATTTGTTAGTTTAATAAATTATATTTCTTAGTTTAATAAGTTATATTTGTTAGTTAATAGATTATATTTGTTAGCACAGTAGATTATATTTACTAGTATTTAAGTCTCCCCCTCAGTGCCCCATTAGGACCCGTGCGCATATTTCACATCTTTTCGGAGTCGCTTATTTTTTAGACCCTCGGAGCCGAAACCTAAAGCTAAGAAAGTTCGGATCAAGAGGAGCCGCACAGCTTAAAGACAGAACATTTCCAAGGGAGATGGAGACAATTTGGGTAAGATCTGATTAAAGGACAACCTTTGAGGAAGGAAAGGGTGACGGGGGAGTCTAAGAGGGGGGTGAGAGAGCAAGGTGGTGTGTCAGATTGGGGCAGAGCAAGAGAACGCACAAATGATGGGGATTTGCTGCAAACCAAAAAAAAACCAATAAGTAGTGATACTTTTACCGGTGCCCCTTAGTCTCAGGGAAGACCGGCATTTCGTCCAATGGATACAATATGATTGATGGGAAAGGGCACACGGATTTGAATAAAAAAAGATCATTTATTGTGCCACAGACTACAATGTTTCGGCTGCTGGCCTTTCTTTGCTGGATTTAGTGGGTTTAGCCACTTTACCTGAGAAAGACCAGCAGGCCGAAATGTTGTTGTCTATGGCAGTGCAAGAGAAAACAGGTTGGGGGGGGGGTGGGTTCTCGCAAAGTCGCCGACCCATGGGTGAGTGTCTCCGGTGGAAACTAGTCCTGGACCCCGGGAAAGCTGTCTGTGGCCCATACAAGCTGAGTAACATGTAGAAAGGACACATGTATGTTCAGAATGAGTTAGCATGGTATTTTGAGAGGCACCATAGCAGGTCAGTGCAAGTCAGTGCAGAGCACTGCAAGGTCAGTCAATATGAGGAAGGGTCCGATGGAGGAGTTGGAGGGTCCCAGAATATCTCTTAAAGCAGGGGTGCGCAAATCGAGGGGCACGACATTTTCTTGGGAGGAGGGGCTCGGCGCTTACAGAGGCCCCTCGCTCTTCCCCACAGCATTTAAATTAAATGCCGGAGATCGCGCGCAAGGCCTCTGTAAGTTCCCTTTCCTTGTCTCCGGCGGCTTCTGGCGACAGCAACGTGGCGTCACATGATATGGCATTGCCATAGCAACGTGATATCACATGACGTCGTTACATCAGAACGTCGGAGACAAGGTGGGGAAGGTGGAGGGGGGAGCAGGGGGAAAAGGTTGTGCAACCCTGTCTTAAAGCATTGTCCTGCATACAGATCAGAGGCCAAGAATGGATATGGATATCCGATGTGAAGCCGGAAATAAGACAGAAAAGACCGTTTCGGGGGAAGAAGGTGAGTGATGAAATAGCCGTCACTGTGTAACTCTTCCAATTACCTGCAACTTCATGCAGAGAAATAGCAACGCTTGTTTTTAACGTGCTAAGCGCCTAATGGGGAATTCAACTGCTGAGAGGTTAAGGGAGTTACTCACCAAACTCAGCGACGTTTCTGTGTCTCTGTGATAACTCCCCCAGGACATGCCTGAAAACCAGAGGTAACTCAATGTATTTTTGATAAATAGAAACATGACCTTCTGGGGAGGGGTATATAATGGCTACTGGGCCTGGTGAGGTGGGTATAACGGGTACTGGGCCTTGGGAGGGTTGTATAACTGGGTACTGGGCCTGGGGAGGTGGGTATAACGGGTATTTGCCCTGTGGAGGGCGGTATAACGTGGTATTGGGGATGGGGTATAAGTGGCACAGGAGCTCTTGCGATACAGAGTATCACTGTCCCTGGTTACAAACACGTCATGTCTCCTGCAGATCAGGACACGCACGAAGGTGGTGCCCTTTGTGCCACCAGACGACGAGGCGGGCTACGAGGCGGACGACGAGGCATACGACAAAGCGGGCGTCAAGTGGAACAATGAGGTGGGCTACAAGGCGGCCGATGACGCAGACGTGGTGTACGATGACCATGGAGCATACGACAGGTGTGGCCGGATCTGCTGCTTCACCTTTTTTAGGCGGAGAAGACCCCGGGAGCAGGTAGGAGAATACGAGAGGTGCGGACAGATCTGCTGCTTCACCTTTTTTAGGCGGAGAAGAAGCCAGGAGCAGGTAGCAGAGGAGCCAGGGCGTAGATACAGGGGTTTTCTAGGGGCCCTGAGAAGTTGGTTTGACCGCAGGAGAGGCAGATAAGATCAGGAAGGCTGCGGGAGGGGCAGGTAGTAGAGGGAGATAGGGATATTGGGCGTGAGAGGGAGAGAGAGAACAAGGAGCAGGGCCGGAGCACGGGTTTCATGCGCCCGAGGCGAAACTTAAAATTTGTGCCCCAGTTGTATAAAAAATAATAAGATAAATAAAATAATAAAATAAACAGTGGCGTAGCTATCGGGGCTGCAGGGGGTGCGACCGCACCCCAGCGCAACACAAAATAAAAATAAAAGGGCGCCAAAATACTGGATAAAAAAAAGAATAATTTAAAAAAAAAGATAAATAAATTAGAAATAATAAGAGGAAAAAATAATAATGATTATTAATGCGCCCCTAGGACCTCTGCGCGCTAGGCGACCGCCTAATGGACGGCCGGCCCTGCGAGGTATGCGGGAGGAAAAAGGGCGAATGGGATAGATATGCAGGGGGATGGGGGAGCAGGTGAGTTATACACAGGGGCACAAGGGCCCCATCACCCGCATCTCTATATACTGAGTGTGCCCCTGTGTATAACAACGCTGATCTGTGCTGCTCCATCTGATCTCACTGCGCAGTGATCCAGGGACCATCCGATCGCCATTTAATAGGGTCAGGAAGGAATTTTTTTCCCCCATTGCACAGCAGGGGTTATGTTTCGCCTTCCTCTGGATCACAGCAACAAACTGCCCTTTGTGCATGAATTATCAGTGAGATCTTTATACACCCTGCATTGGTCTTCACCCCTTCGCTGCCGGAGGGGCCTGCAGTGCATTGCTCTGCGTGTTACTATATCGCTCCGCAATGTGCTGCAGGCCCCTCCCAGCAAAGAGATTAATTATTTAAATAAAATACTCTCTTTAATCAAACCTATGTGTAGTGTCTTTTCTGTCCGTTGTATCTATTGCTAACAGCTCAGTGATTCTTCCCCAGGACGCTGCACTAGTGTCACGCTGCCAAGCCCGGGTGTGAGGGAGATTTATAGGGTCACATACTGCACCGACACACTTTATTCGAGCAAATACCCAGTATGTACCTGGCAGATACCTGGAATGCGCCGCTCCTCACCTCTGACAAGCCCCGTTGTGTTTGCCTTCCCAGCCTGGGTTCATGTCTGGCTGACGGGCGGCTGATCTGTTAAATGATAATGATTAGGATTTAATAGGCTGCAATGCTTCGCGTGTCTACCAGATGGCATAAATTCATGAATTGTAATGCAGTATATATATATATACTGTGCAGTATTGCAGCCAGCGGGAATAAAATGCTTCAATCCCTGCTTGGAAAATACCTCAATGCACTCGGGCAGAAAACAGTCACAAACCTCAATACACCCGGGTATACCCGAATTCGTGGGACTAGCCGAGCTCGAATAAAGTGTGTCGCCAGTGTATACACTTCTGCCAAAACACGAGTGCAAACAGGAAGCCCCTCTGATCTCATATCTTTTATTACACAAAACGGTATCTAAAAAGGTAAAAAGAACATACATGGGATTCTGCTACAAATATCTCTCTAATTACAAACCAATTAGCAAATCATTCAGATTAGAGTCGAGCGAAAAGAAAGGGTTAAGTATCTCAGGTACAGTATATGCAGTGTAGGCTGTGTTGCAGCATTACATGCAGGGGACAACGTTTAGGGGATATAAGTAATGCTGATCTCAGAGCTGACCGGCTGACCTGCTCTACCGGCTGACCTGCTCTACTGGCTGAACGGCTGACCTGCTCTTCTGGCTGACCGGCTGACCTGCTCTACTGGCTGACCGGCTTCTCTTCTTTCAGCTAAATGACCTGAATTGTGGCCCCTGTATCTCCCAATTAAACGTTTTATTGGCATATTCTTGTTTGACTCGTTCTATACAGACATTTTTTATATATTCATTGTGGGATTTGATAACATCTGTCAGATCTCTCAGAATATCACATTCTGTACGTTTGTGCTGAAGTTTTTTCCATTCTCAATTTACTTAATATTAGTTTTTGGCATCAATTATTTATATCGAGTCCAAAATACCTTTATACAGAATGCTGTTCCCTTTAGCCCACAAATGCTGCTTCATTAAAGCCCATGGGTGGCACTCTATGCATTCTCAAACTTTTAAGCAACATCCCTAATTTCCAAAAGTGGGATTAAATCTGTGCATATTTAAATGGTTAATTTTCTTACTCAAACTACTAAATCCCTCCCCAAATATATCCGTTTCACATAAAAGTGTGTGCGCTTCTCCTTCCGCCTAACTGGCACGTCGTCCTTACGGGCGCCACTCTGTGTAACTCCACGCTGCCCTCCAGTGGCAAAAGAAATAAGATACATTTACTGTACTCGTCTGGCAGCTGATCCCGTATAAGGTGGGTAACTCTGTATTAGGGGTCTTGGTAGACTATATTTTATACTTATGTCGGATAGATGAGGAATTAATATTCCTAACGGGTTATTGTGAGAGGCCTTAGATCTTATCCTATATGCACGCAGCCCTCGCCTCTCTGACCTTGAACACATACTTCAATCTGATTTTTTGAGACTTGAAACTGGATTTCCTAAAACAAACTGATTTTAAACACTGACAAGACTGTAACAATGGTATTTGGGACCAGAGCTAAATTGCTAACGCTTCCAATGACAGAGCTTCAGATAAAAACCAACTCTAATACCATCCTAGCCCCTGTTACTGGTTTGAAATATCTGGGCATATAGTTCAACTCCCATTTAACATTTGGGTTGCATATTGATACCCTGACATCCAAATCCTATGCCAAACTTGGTGTACTTTATAGCAGGGGTGGGGAACCTTTTTTCTGCCAAGGGCCATTTGGATATTTATAACATCATTCGCGGGCCATACAAAATGATCAACTTAAAAATTAGCCTGCTATATTTGGTCAAACATTCAATTAACTGGAACTGCTTCTCTTTGGTGAGGCGTGTGATGTTAGCTGGTATTGATGATGTTGCAACTCGCAACTGGTTTTCCAGGTTTGGATGACTGACTGACTGACACTTGTGTGACTGACTGACTGACTGACACTTGTGTGACTGACTGGCACTTGTGTGACTGACTGACAGACTGACTGACACTTGGGTGACTGACTGACTGACACTTGGGTGACTGACTGACTGACACGAGTGACTGACTGACTGACACTTGTGTGACTGACTGACTGACACTTGTGTGACTGACTGACTGACACTTGGGTGACTGATTGACTGGCACTTGTGTGACTGACTGACACTTGTGTGACTGACTGACTGACACTTGGGTGACTGACTGCCACTTGGGTGACTGACTGACACTTGTGTGACTGACTGACTGACACTTGTGTGACTGACTGACTGACTGACACTTGTGTGACTGATTGACTGACACTTGGGTGACTGACTGACACTTGGGTGACTGACTGACACTTGTGTGACTGACTGACTGACTGACACTTGGGTGACTGACTGATTGACACTTGGGTGACTGACTGACACTTGGGTGGTGGGTGACTACTGTATGACTGATTGTGGGTTGGTGTCTGTATTCTCTCACACACACAAATCGGAGCAGGGGGGGTGGGAAATCACACACTCTCAGACCCTCTCACTCATACACACTCTCTCACTCACTTTCAGACACTCTCTAAACAAGAATGACAATCAGCTGCAAGAAGTGGCAATTTGAGATGCATGAGGGACGGTCTGACAGCTTAGATCACACTGAGTCATTTTATGGGGCACAGATCATTGGGGGGGGGGGGGGGTGTCTGCAAAAGTTAATCATACAACATGTATTGAAGTCAAGGAGACCAATGATGCTGGGATTAGGCATCAGGCCTTGTGGTGTCCCATGGCCCTCCTGCCCTTCCCCTGTCAGGGCCCTGCATAGCTCCCTCTCCTCTTACACTGCGGCACTGCGGAGCAGGTGCCCTCCTCCGCAGCTGCTGCCCGGTGTGGGGAGGAGGAGAGACGGTAGTGAGGTGTTTCTCCCTCCGCAGACTCGTTCTTCTATCCCCCAAGCCTCTTATACCCCCTCCCCCCCCATCCCCCAAGCCCCACTCCTCTTATACCCTGTCCCCCCCGGAGCGCTGCTTACCTGAGCCGCTCTGGTGATACTCAGGTCCTTCATCACCTCAGGCGGCTGCTGCCACACACAGATAGTGACACACACACACAGTGACACACACAGTGACAGTGACACACACACACACACAGACAGTGAGACACACAGAGACAGTGAGACACACACACACAGACAGTGACACACACACACACACACGCAGTGACACACACACAGAGACACACACACAATAAGCCCACCTCTGCAAACACACTCAAAAATAAGGCCTTTCCCCCCTTGGGGTGGGTAAGGTGTCTGGGAGGGGCTATAAGGGGGCATGTGGGTTACCTGGGGCCCGTGGATGGGCTGCTGGAGCTGCATAGGTAGCCAGTGCAGATGAGACTGGCAGGGGCGGAGCCTAAAGGGAGGGACACAGGGGCGGAGCCTAAGGAGCCCGGCATTACTGGAGGAGAGAAGGGAGGGGGGCAGTGCTGAGGGAAGGGGAGGCCCGGCATTACTGGAGGAGAGAAGGGAGGGGGGCAGTGCTGAGGGAAGGGGAGGCCCGGCATTACTGGAGGAGAGAAGGGAGGGGGGCAGTGCTGAGGGAAGTGGAGGGCCCAGCATTACTGGAGGAGAGAAGGGAGGGGGGCAGTGCCGAGGGAAGGGGAGGCCCGGCATTACTGGAGGAGAGAAGGGAGGGGGCAGTGCTGAGGGAAGGGGAGGGCCCGGCATTACTGGAGGAGAGAAGGGAGGGGGGCAGTGCTGAGGGAAGGGGAGGCCCGGCATTACTGGGGGAGAGAAGGGAGGGGGGCAGTGCTGAGGGAAGGGGAGGCCCGGCATTACTGGAGGAGAGAAGGGAGGGGGGCAGTGCTGAGGGAAGGGGAGGCCCGGCATTACTGGAGGAGAGAAGGGAGAGGTGCAGTGCTGAGGGAAGGGGAGGCCCGGCATTACTGGAGGAGAGAAGGGAGGGGGGCGGTGCTGAGGGAAGGGGAGGCCCGGCATTACTGGAGGAGAGAAGGGAGGGGGGCAGTGCTGAGGGAAGGGGAGGCCCGGCATTACTGGAGGAGAGAAGGGAGGGGGGCGGTGCTGAGGGAAGAGGAGGCCCGGCAATACTGGAGGAGAGAAGGGAGGGGGGCAGTGCTGAGGGAAGGGGAGGCCCGGCATTACTGGAGGAGAGAAGGGAGAGGTGCAGTGCTGAGGGAAGGGGAGGCCCGGCATTACTGGAGGAGAGAAGGGAGGGGGGCGGTGCTGAGGGAAGTGGAGGCCCGGCATTACTGGAGGAGAGAAGGGAGGGGGGCAGTGCTGAGGGAAGGGGAGGCCCGGCATTACTGGAGGAGAGAAGGGAGGGGGGCGGTGCTGAGGGAAGAGGAGGCCCGGCAATACTGGAGGAGAGAAGGGAGGGGGGCAGTGCTGAGGGAAGGGGAGGCCCGGCCTTACTGGAGGAGAGAAGGAGGGGGGGCAGTGCTGAGGGAAGGGGAGGCCCGGCATTACTGGAGGAGAGAAGGGAGGGGGGCAGTGCTGAGGGAAGGGGAGGCCCGGCTTGCACCCTACACTTGCTCCATGTATGAATAGGTGGGCCAAAAAACAAATCTTGGCAGAGTGACAGCACGGGCAGCCAATCAGGAGAGGGGGAGTTTTTTTTGTTTAAACCATTCTTGCAGGCTTGCTTCCCGGGGGCCGGACCAAAGGATTTTCGCGGGCCCGGACGTTCCCCACCCCTGCTTTATAGGAACAAATACTCCCTAAGGCCCTCATGCAGTATATAGAATAAGGGGAGTAAACCCCATGATGTTCGGTGCTCTAAAAAGTGTATATGTAGATATGGGTCAAATGCTGCACCTTGGTATACTTTGAAACTTGGTGGAAAAAAGAAAGAAAGTGATCCCACTGCAATCAATATATGAAGCGTTGAATATATAATTGAAGCAACAATTATGCAGACTTATAAACCTTAGGGGGGGGGGTGCCGTTGTGCAGGGGTTCGTAAGGAGACAGGATGAGAAGCTTTGTTTAGAAACTCCTCTCCTGTACTCACGTATAAGCCAACCGATGCCTGCTGCCCTTAACCCGCCTGGTGTCTTCACTGCTTGCTCCGTTGAACTCCCGGCATTACTTCCACGTGTGCGGCGCTCTCCGAATGACGTCATCGCCGTCGCCAGCCTGGTGAGTCCGGGAAGATTACACAGGACGCATCACGAATGCCGGCTAACCCCCGTGACTGCAAGGGAGGAGGTATCGTGGCGTCTGCTCCGTAGTGCAGGGGATCCTTAGCGCGCCCCAGCCGTGAGGGGTAGAATCAGCAAAATTGAAGAAAACTTCGGCGGTCACTGCAAACGAAGGAACTCAGCCATAGATGAATTAAAATCAATATTTATTCAAATCTTGGTGCTGGACATCACAGAGATTCACCTTCTCTGACAGCGTTTCATTCCGTTAGGAACTTTATCTTTACTTTGATAAAGTTCCTAACGGAATGAAACGCTTCAATTTTGCCCTCATGCAGTAAGCAGCGATAAGACACTATCACCAGCTTATCGCCAAAAAAGCCTACAGCGATTCAGTAAGCCCAGAGAAGCTGGCGATAAGAGCAAAATTACAGGTTTTTTTGCCAAAAAAGAAATAAATAAATAAAAATTACAAATCGGCAGACGCGCGGTGATAAGCCACTTTTCGGCACTGATCGCCAGTTTTTCAAACACGCTCAATTCTATAAGCCCTGATCAGCTTATTGCGGCTGATCGCCACTTTAAAATTGCTGTTTCTTCTCCAAATTGTCCCACCACAAAAGTGGCAAGAAGGTGGGGTGAAGCTGCGATGAAAATAAAATGCATGTGTCCCAGAGCTGATATCCATTAATATCAGCACCAGAGACCCCCGGCATGAATCCCATGCATAAAAAATGCATTTACAGGCAACTTCATTACCGCCAAGGCAATGAAGGGGTTATATACCGTGCCAGGCTATTGCGGGTAGCGGGGTGGGTGAAGGTGGTATTTGGCCCTGGGTGGGTATTTAGGCCTTGCCAGGGGGTTGCGGATGACTTAACCTCTTCTTACCTTAGCAGATAATACCGCTAAGGTAATGAAGGGGTTAATCCTCCCGCTACCCCCCCACCCGGTAGGCCTAAACACACTTCCTTGGGGCCAAAACCCCATTCACCACCCCCACTACCCACAATAAACAAAAATACACATAACAGCCTCACTATCCACTCCTAGGTCCTAATAAACCATTACAATATTCATAAAACTATTATTTTTTTTACACACAGGATTAATACCGCAGTCCAGCAGGGTCCCCGGTGGTCCAGATGGGTGTCCGCAGGTTCCACAGTTCACTCTGGGGGTGCCCACCGGTGTCTGGGGGACTTCGGGTTGGCCCCGCTAGGCTCCGTGGGCCTCCAGTGGTCCCGTGGGCACCAATGGCATCCACGCGGTTGTCTGGGAGCTTTCAGGTGGTTCCCACAGGTGTCTAGGGGCCCTCGGGTGGTTCCCACAGGTGTCTAGGGGCCCTCGGGTGGTTCCCACGGGTGTCTGGGGGGCCCTCGGTGGCCCTGTGGGTGCCTGGGGCCCCCACAGCTGTGGGGCCACCAGTTCTTCCCCGCAGGTGTCCTTCGTGGGTCCTCAGGTGGTCCCTGTGGGAGTCTGGGGGTCCCTTGGGTTGTCCCCGTGGGTCCCCGCTGGCCTGCTGTACCAATCCTGTATTTAAAAAAACAAAAACATGGCCTACATTTACATCAATACAGCTCCCCCCACCCCACCAAACACATACAGTGCAGTAATGGGCAAAATAACTATTATCCAGACACGTGGTCATCTCTCCATCTTTACTATACAGACTTGCACAGACGATAGTTGCGAGCTGTGACTCCCAGACAGGCAGAAAGCTGCAGTGATACCCAGGGGGAGGGGGAGAGACCTCTGATTGCTTCCTCCTCTCCTGCAGCATCTCGCCCAGTGTATCATCCCATACAGGAGTCACAGCATGGGGGGGGGGACCTTCCCCATCCTATATGCAGAGGAAGGATTAGCAGTGCCTGTCCTACCCCTCCTTGTCACATGGATTAGGGCTATGTTATTGAGTGAAGGGTTGTATGTTTGTATTAGTAGGGACAAGCAAGCCGGAGCCAGGTGGGTTTCTCCTGCCTCTGTCCTCCCTGTCTCCTGACCCTTCTGTAGCCGGACAATACAGAATATGGATAAAGAAGGGGAAATAAAACTAAGAGGAGCCGGCAGGAGAAGGCCGTTGTCATATCTATTCTTATTAAATAGTATTCTTCCGAGCTGCACTCAGACCTCTCTCCCACACACCCACAGGACAGCCCACTAAATAGACACAGCCCCGCCCCCTATGATGTCAGCAGGACCTCCTCTCTGTCTAGGCCTGCACAGAGCCAGGGGCCTGCCTCTATCACAGAGGCGGGGCTTGGTGAGGGGGAAAAACCATGGTCACTACTGGCGCTGCCCTTACCAGGGCTTACTCCAGTAGTAGAAGGATAGGGTGACCAGATTACAAAAGTAAAACCGGGGACACATTATAAAAAATTTTATAAAACAAATGATATCACCAACTGCGCCCTTCTCCTTTGTCTCTACCCCGCTCTGTCCCCCCTTCTCTCACACACACCCCTTTCTCTCTCTCCTCCCCCCATATTCCTCTATTCTCGTTCTCCCCACCCCTACATTCTCATTCCACACTTCCCTGTCTCTCGCCCCCCCTCCCCCCACTCTCTCTCTACCCCCATTCTCTCTCTCTCTCTCCCGCCCCTCATTCGCTCTCTCTCCCCCCATTCTCTCTCCCTCCCCTCATTCTCTCTCTCTCCCCCCCATTCTCTCTCCTCCCCTCTCTCTCACCCCTCTCTCCCCCCTCTCCTTTCTCTCTCCTCTCCTCTCCCCTCCCTCTCATTCTGTGTCTCTCCTCCATTTTCTGTCTCTCTCTCTCCCCCCCATCTCTGTGTCTCTCTCTCTACCCATTCTCTGTGCCTTTCCCCCCCTCATTCTCTCTCTCTCTCCCCCCATTCTCTCTCCCTCCCCCCATTCTCTCTCCTCCCCTCTCTCACCTCCCCTCTCTCTCTCTTCTCCTCTCTCTTCCCCTCTCTCTCTTCCCCCCCACATTCTCTCGCTCTCTCCCCCCTCTCCTTTCTCTCTCCTCCCTCTCCCCTCCCTCCTCCCTCTCATTCTCTCTCTCTCCCCCCATTTTCTGTCTCTCTCCCCCCCATTCTCTGTGTCTCTCTCTCTACCCCATTCTCTGTGCCTTTCCCCCCCCCATTCTCGTCTCTCTCTCCCCTCCCATTCTCTGTCTGTCTATCTCTCCCCTCCATTCTCTGTGGTCTCCCCCCCATTCTCTCGCTTTCTCTCCCTCTCCCCCATTCTCTCCCTCCCTCTCCTCTCCCCCATTCTCTCCCTCCCTCTCCTCTCCCCCATTCTCTGTCTCTCCTCCATTTTCTGTCTCTCTCCCCCCCATTCTCTGTCTCTCTCCTCCCCCCATTCTCTGTCTCTCTCTCTCTCCTCTCTCCCCCCATTCTCTGTCTGTCTCTCTCTCCCCCCCCATTCTCTGTCTGTCTCTCTCTCTCTCCCCCCATTCTCTGTCTCTCTCTCTCCCCCCATTCTCTGTCTCTCTCCCCTCCCCCATTCTCTGTCTCTCTCTCTCCCTCCATTCTGTCTCTCTCCCCCATTCTCTGTGTCTTCTCCAATTCTGTGAAACCCCCCATTCTCTCTCTCCTCCCCCCCATTCTCTCTCTCTCTCCTCCCCCCATGCTCTCTTCCCATTCTGTCCCCCCTCCCTTCCCCCCATTCCATCTCTCTCTCCCATTCTCTCTCCCCCCATTCTCTCTCTCCCCCCCCCATTCTCTCTCTCTCTTCCCCCCATTCTCTCTCCCCCATTTTCTCTCCCCCCCATTCTCTCTCTTCACCCCTCTCCCCCCATTCTCAGCTCTCTCTCCCCCCCCATTCTCGTCTCTCTCTCCCCCCCATCTCGGCTCTCTGTCCCCCCCATTCTCTCTCTCTCCTCCCCCATTCTCTCTTTCTACCCTCCATGCTCTCCCCCCCATTCTGTCTCTCTCCCCTCCACCCCCTATTCTTGTCTCTCTCTCCCCTCCATTCTCTGTCTGTCTCTCCCCCATTCTTTGTCTCTCTCCCTATTCTCTGTCTCTCTCTCCCTCCTTTCCTCTGTCTCTCCTCCATTCTCTGTCCTCTCTCCCCCATTCTTTGTGTCTCTCTCTCCCCCCCCACTCTGTGCCCCTCTTCCCATGCTG